>NW_007252255.1:1565570-1585601 GCF_000164805.1 Carlito syrichta | reverse complement strand
CAGCACTTTGGGAGGCTGAGGCGAGAGGATTGCCTGAGCCCGCGGGTTCGAGACCCGCCCAGGCAACTTGGTGAGCCCTCGTCTCTATAATAAATCAAAGACTAGCCGGGTGTGGTAGTGCATGCCTGTAGTTCCAGCTACTTGGAGGGCTGAGGCCGGAGCCCAGCAGGTCACGGTGGCCAGGAGCGGCCACTGCACTCCAGTCTGGGCGACAGAGTGAGACTCCAACTCTAAAAAGAAAAGAAGATAGAATGATCACAACTCTAACACTCAGGGATAATCGCTGTTAACACTTTACTTTGATAATCAGTCTTTTATGATGCACATATTCCTTTAATGAGGTCAAGAAC
Organism: Carlito syrichta; assembly: GCF_000164805.1. Lineage (NCBI taxonomy): Eukaryota > Metazoa > Chordata > Mammalia > Primates > Tarsiidae > Carlito > Carlito syrichta. Next base: position 1,585,251 of record NW_007252255.1, on the reverse strand, counting down.
AGCTACTTTTTTGTTTCCCCACTAATTCCCACAGGGATGCTTTCTTCCATCAGTACATCTTCTCCTTCAACATGATTTTTATGGTTTAATATGACTATGATCATCATTATGATCACTACGATTATTAAGTAGCATTTATCAAGCATTTACAACACACCAGGCACTGTGCCAAGCATTTCATGATCTTGAGATCTTTGAATCCCCCAATGACCAGATTAGATAGGTACTGTTGTTTCCATTTGACAAAGGATGAATTTGAGGCTGACAGTGCCTAAGCATTTGACTGGAGAGTATACCCTCGTAAGTGGTTGTTGGGACCATGGGGTGCAGATGTTCCCAGGGGCTGCACATCCTACCCGTGTCTAAGCTCTCAGTTGTCTGACCAGTCCCCCATTGCTGGCCCTTTGTATGTTCCCAGTGTCACACTATTATAAACAATACCATGGCCGACATTCTTGTAGTTAAAAACTTGCACAGCGTTCATTCTTATTTTCTTTAGCTAAATTCTTAGTGGTAGAATTGCAAAGTCAGAGGCTGTGTTAACTATTGAATATATGCTGCCAAATTACAATCAGAGGTTGTAACAATTTAGTGCCCCCAAACTCAGCAATGAGCAGCCATGGGGCACTGGTAAAACGCTGAGGAAAAGAAGGAAAGGAGACAGGGAGGTAGAGTGCAGAGAAGACTTTGCGGGTCGAACCAGCAGCCTCTAGGCTTTGCACAGCACCAGGGACTTTTGGTTTGTAGCAGGCTAAAAGCACAACCTCACAGGTCATGGCTTTTACCCAGCTAGATCATCCAAAGTTACTAATGTTAAACAAATGCTAACTTTTCATTTGCCTTGAATTAAAAAAATAACACAAACCTTTATTGTCGTTCTCTGCTAAACCGAGCCTGAAGCTTGTGCCAGCTTTTTCCATATAGAAATGTTAGATGAAATTCCAGTGCCATCAAATGAGACCTTTATTCTTCCACCTGCACATTATGACTCTAATAAACACGTTATCAGCTCATGAAAATGATGGCAAACAGGTGACTGAAGGATTTGATAAGTCAGCAGCAAAGATTAACAGTTCTTTTCAGAGAAAGCTGTGAGAGGTTCCCCTATTTAAAACAATTGTGGCATGTGAATTTACAGCACTTAAATCATTATCGGCAATTAGTCCTTGTCAAAAAGGTTGCAGCTGGCTTCAATTACAGGTAAGAATTTTATAATTTGAACTTAGTAGTATGTTTGATAAGTAGGATTTGGAGGAACACCCTCAGGGAGATTTGCAATTTGATAAAAACTTCAAGGCATTTAACAATTCAAAAATTCATTTTCAGTGGTGCTTTGTTATTGACATCTATTATTAAGCTTCTAGAAAAATTTCCATAAATTTTATCTTTCAGCTGTTTTCTTCCCTAACTAAAAAATTACTGATGATTAAAAAATTACATTTTAAATTATAAAGACACTACATGAACATTATAAAAAAAAAATCCAAGCAGCACAGATGGATACATGGTAAAAACAAGTCTCTTTCTAGACATCTCATTCTCAGTCCCCCATGACCCAAAGAATAAGTAAATTTACTTTAATTCTTCTAGAAATTACCACTGTAAGTTCATCTAGAATTATTTTTACCTGAATTCTTGACTTTTGGAAAGTGTGTGTGAACTCTTTACTAAAAAAATAAATAAATAAAGAATTTAGGCCAGGCTCGGTGGCTCAGCCTGTTATCCCAGCACTTTGGGAGGCTGAGGTGAGTGGATTGCCTGAGCCCACGGGTTCGAGATTCGCCCGAGCAACTTGGCGAGACCTCGTCTCTACACTACATCAAAAATTAGCCGGATGTGGTAGCGCACACCTGTAGTTCCAGCTACTTGGAAGATTGAGGTGGAAGGATCGCCGGAACCCAGCAGGTCGAGGCTGCAGTGGCTAGGAGCAGCCACTGCACTCCAGTCTGGGCGACTCAAAAAAAAAAAAAAAAAAGAGTTTAGTGACTTTATATAGCCTTTCATCTCTCTTTCACATGTTGGCTATTGCTGATTATATGTCTTTTTACGTTTGTCTGTATATCTGTAGCTTCAAAACTTTAAGTAATATGCTTCTCTACATTTTTTTTTGAGTTGGAGTCTCACTCTGTCGTCCAGACTGGAGTGCAGTGGCACACTCACGGTCACCGCAGCCTCGACCTGCTGGGCTCCGGCAATCCTTCCGCCTCAGCCTTCCAAGTAGCCAGAACTACAGGCGCATGCTACCATGCCTGGCTAATTTTTGATTTATTGTAGAGACAAGGTCTCGCCAACTTGCCCGAGTGGGTCTCCAACCTGTGGGCTCAGGCAATCCACTCGCCTCAGCCTCCCAAAGTGCTGGGATGACAGGCTGAGCCACAGAGCCCGGCCCTCTGCTTCTTGATTCATCACCTTTAGATTTTCATCTTTCTAATAGTGTATCTCATTGCTATTCCTTATTGTAATAGGTATCTCATTGTTTTAATTTGCAATTCCCTACTGACATACGATGTTGAACGTCTTTTTGTACATCCTTTTTGGTGAAGAAGTGTCCAGATCTTTTGTCTATTTGTCAGTTTCATTGTTTGCTTTCTTACTTGTTGAGTTTTAAGAATTCTTTGTACATTTTGGATTTGATCCATTATCAAATAGGTTTTTTGTAAGTACTTTTTCCAAGACCCTGGCTTGTCCTCTTATTCTCTTGGGAGCATATTTGCAGATCCAAAGTTTTTAGGTTTTGTTTTGTTTTTAGATTAGAAAATATAGTTTATGTAAAAGTAAATTAGAGACAGAGAGGAAGAGAATATTCACCTCCCCAAGATAGGGAAGGGGTCCAAAGCCAGGAAACATGGCCTGCCCTTCGCTCAAAGAGCACATGGCCACACCATATCTTTGCAAGGCAATGATGAGTTTTTAGCTTTAATGAAGTCCAGTTTATTAATGATTTCTTTCATGAATTATGCTTTTGGTATTGTAGAGCCATCAACTTTAGACATCATCTCTTGATTCTCCATTAAGAAAAGTGAGAAAACTACCTCCTTATATATCCCATCTTTCTTTCCTTTTTGGCCAGCTATGCCATTATTTTTACATCATCAGGATTTAAAATATGTGTATGTCTTACAGTAACTACAATTAAGTTTTTTATGCCTCTAAGAATAAATTATAAAAATAAAAAGTTAAAAACAGCATTTATTATGATTATTTTATATATATGCTGTTTTTAACTTTTTATTTTTATAATTTATTCTTAGAGGCATAAAAAACTTAATTGCAGTTACTGTAAGACATACACATATATATATATATATTTGAGCTGGAGTTTCACTCTGTCGCCCAGACTGGAGTGCAGTGGCCGCTCCCGGCCACTGTAGCCTCGGCCTGCTGGGCTCCGGCGATCCTTCCGCCTCAGCCTTCCAAGTAGCTGGAACTACAGGAACGTGCTACCACTCCCGGCTAATTTTTGACTTTATTGTAGAGATGAGGTCTCGCCAAGTTGCCTAGGCGGGTCTCGAACCTGCGGGCTCAGGCAATTCACTCACCTCGGCCTCCCAAAGAGCTGGGATTACAGGCTGAACAACCGAGCCCGGCCTATTTAATATTTTTAATTGCAAAACAAATGTATTCCTATGCCACTGAACCAGTGCAATTTAAGGGATACTCTTCCAAGAGTCAAAGTAAATGTATTTTTACTTTCCCTAAACTCCATCCATTGATCAAAATTAGGCCACCGTTAAATTTGCTTTATAAATTCGGACCATGCATGTTTTGTATAGCTATCTTCCCCTTTTTCCCATTTCCTGACCCCCGGTATTTCTTGCTTCCTTTTTTGTTTGTTTGTTTGGTTTTTTTGTAACCACTGATGAAAGAGACATATGCATTTTTAGACCTCCCAGGCTCTCAACTAAACAATATATGTAATTGGATTTGTTTCTCTGCCTTGAAGACCTTCTTTGCCAAGCCCTCTTACTTTCTCTTTAAATTGGTTCCTTGCTTTCTAGACATACTGCATAGCCGTCAACCTCAGATTTCCTTTCATTGATCTCCTCTGTAGTGTACTATGAGTTAGATTTTATAGCATCTTTTCTCTTGAGTTCTTTTTTCATTTTGCCAGAGTGTGACCTCTCTGTGCCACAATTTCTCCAGTTATAAAATTAGGATAATGATAATGTTGTGTGAAGATTCAAAGAGTTACCACATGAAAAGTGCTAAGAAAAGTACCTTGCAAGTATTTACTGTTCTGAGTTGTTTTTTTTTTTTTTCTCACATAGGGAAGTAAAACTTACTGAGTCCTACAACTCTTAAAATATCTTTATTTTCTACTGCCTGCCCCACTTGACTGATAGTTTGGAATGTAGTTTTAGTTTCAAAATAACTTTTTCTTAAAATTTTGAATGACTTGTTTGTCTTCTAATGCTGTACTCTATTGATAAATCTGAGGCCAATTTAGTTCTTATCCTTTGTAGGTATTTTTTTTTTTTCCTTTTAGAGGCACCTAGTGTTTTTTGTGTTAACTTTGGGGTTTTGAAATGTTAGCTAGATCTTTTAAAATACTCTTTAGCTCATTCTTCGTGGCACTTGGTATGCGCTTTCTATTTGAAAAATAGGAACTCTCTTTAGTTTAGAAAATAGTCTCCTGTTTTATTTATTTTCTTCCCTCTATTGTGTTTGTATTCTGCTTCTGAAGATAGATGAGATGATATTGAACCTTCTGAGTGTAACATCTCTTTATTTTAGTTTTCTTTTCATATTTTTCTTCTCTTTACCTTTCTTAGTCTGTGCTGTTGGTCTTCAGCAACTTGATCTTTAGCTGTGTTCAAACTTTTATTTCATCTGAATATTGAATTTTTAATATTCACAGTTAGCTTTGAAATTTTCAAGATGCTTCCTTATTCTCTGCCTGCTCCTTTCCAGAGCATTGTGGTTTTTTTTAGATGGAGCTATAATAGCACCTAAAATCTCTCTAATGATGCCAATTTGAATTTTCTTTTTACAGCTTTATTCCTCTCCAATAATTACTTCTCTTTTCACTAGGGTCAATTGTCCAGTTACTTTACCTGATTTTTAAAATTTCTATATTTTTCCTTCTCAAATAACTGATACATTTTGGTTGGCTCTTCATGAATGAAGAACTATGTTGGTGAGCGAAGGTAGTTGTGGTTTCCTTTGCAAACGTGTTGGTCTGCAGGGCAGAACCATCTCCTTCTTGGCTGGAGGGCTGCCAGCTGGCTCTGTGTGTGTGTGTGTGTGTGTGTGTGTGTGTGTGTGTGTGTGTGTGCGTGCGCGCGCGCGCGCGCGCGCGCACAGTTCTTGGTGACAGATGTGCTTCCCCTAAGGTGCTAGAGCAGATAGCAGGCAGGCTTGGGACCTCCTACGAGTGTCACTTTCCCCAAATAATCCCAATTCCTCAGAGTGTAAAAATACATCAAGTAAAATAAGGGTAATTTATTTAGTTGCCTCATAATGCAAATCTATGTATTAACTGAATTTGATCTTCTTTCATTGTTGAGGGGAAGAGGCAGCAATGCGCATTACAAAGAACTGAATTAGATAGAGCCTTTGTAGGTCAGTGTAAACATTTGCAGAGACAAAGCACATCGCACTTCTTCACTCCTGATTGCAAGGTCCATGGGCCATTTATCTTCTCCCTGTTATTGACACTGATAGGGGAACGGGCCCTTCCTGCAGACCCCTCTGTGCATTCCTGGTAGCATCTCTTGTTTCAGATTCTCTTAGATCAAGGCGAGAGCCTCTTCCTACCTGGTCCTCATCTGTGGAATTTCTTCACAGTGTTCTGATTGTCCTCCAATCTCTCACGGTGTCCACCTCTGCCTCTGTGCCAATAAATCTCCATGTTTAGCTCTGAGGTCTCTCTCAAAATCCACGTATGAATGTCTACACGGGCACCCCACAAGTTCCTCACTCTCAGCAATTCCAAAATAGAGGTAGGCATTTTCCCCACTCTTCTTCCCACGTCCCTGTTTTGCTTAATGGTACCCTATCTATCCAGTTGCTCAAGGCTGAAAGCAAGAGACCTCATATACAGAGCCCTTCCAGGCTTCTTCTACAGCTCAGTAGTTACGCAATCCTGCCCCTTTTACCTTTTGAATGTCAGTCATATTTGTCCCCTCCTCTGTTTCCTTATGCCAGTGACTTCGTTCAGGTTTTCATCATATTCAACTATGCATGCCCTCATAGTTACTACCTATGTATCTCTCTTTCAATATTTTCTTCATACACCCAGACTGACCTTGAACTTGACCTTGTGGCCCTCTTGCTACAAGGCCCTCTGTGTACCACAAGATCTACCAGTCTGTCCTCTTTTCCAAACAACATCAGCACCCCGTCCTAATTCCCAGTCTTTTGTGTTCTAGCCATAGCAACAACGAAGAAAATGAGTGTTGATTAAGCTCCATGTGGGCAGGGTTATTTTTTTCCCGATTCACTGCCAATCCTCAGGGCCTAGAACAGTACCCAACATGTAGCTGGTGTTCAATAAATATCTGCTGAAAGATTGCATAAAAATTACAATGGAGGACATCTCCCTCCTCCCATAGCAGGTGAGCTGCCCCCCTTGAGCTCTGGGTTCCTCCCTGAGTCCCTCCTGAATGACTTCACTCCTCCAGTTTTCTCCCCTTCTCTTGCACCTTGGTAAGCTATCACCATCTCCACCTAGTCCCTCTTTTTTCTCCTGGCTACGTGTCTTGTAACTCTGTTCCACGCATGCTGCTCTTTCCTTTTCCTGCCACCTGTGGTAGGCAGAAGACTGGTTCCCTAAAGATGTCCATGCCCTGATATCCAAAACCTATGAATATTATATTATATAGAAAAAGAACTTTGCAGATGTAATAAAGGTTGGACCTTAAAATGGGGCCCCTTTTCCTAGATTATCTTTGTGGGCCCCATATAAATCATATGAGCCCTAATAGCTGAGAACTTTCCCTGGCTAGAGGCAGAAGAGATGTGGGAAGAAAAAAGTCAGAGACATTCCAAGCATAAGAAGGCCTTGATATGCTGGTACTGACTTGACAATGGAGGGGGCGAAGAGACAAGCCTTGCAGGTAGTCCGAAGTTACTGATGGATGCTCAGTTGATCATAAAGGAATGGTGACCTCGGTCCCACAACATAAGGATCTGAATCCTGCCAACCACCTGAATGAACCTGAAGTGAATTCTTCCTCAGAACCTCCAAAGAAGAGCCCCAATGGCCAATACCTTGACTTTGGCATTGTGAGGTCCAGAGCAGGGAAACTGGCCGTGCCCATCAGGACTTCTGACTTGCAGAACTGTGTTGTGAAGGCGGCTGAGGTAAAGGTTATTTGTTATGGCAGCAATAGAACACGAACACAATTCCAGTCTGGGTTTCATTCCCACCATTCCGCTGAAAGTATTTTCACCAGGGTCACCGGTTCCTCCATGTTGTCAAATTCACAGAGCACATTCCTGTCCTCATCTTCTTAATCACTCAGAAATAATTGGTGTTCTCGGCTTCAGGGAAATCCTTTTCTCCCAAGTTTTCCTTCTTCTTTGGAAGTTGCTTCTCGGCCTCTTTGCTGAATCTCTGCTTTGTCACCTCTAATGTTGTGCTTTCTTGGGCCTTAGTTCTGTGCTTTCTCCTCTTGGTGGGCTTACGCCAATTCCCAGGGGCTTAAATAACACTGACGTCTAGGTTGAGTTCCCTAGGAAACAGACTCTGAGATTAAGATTTGTGTGCAGGAAGGCAGGCCTCTGGAGGGGCTCAGCTGGGAATCATAGCAGCCAATCAATCCTCCTTACCCCTGGGGCTGTGTGGACCTTCGTCCCGGAGTGGGGGGCGGTTCTGGGTGGCACATTGCAGCATCCATTTCACTCTTCCCTTGAACCACTGAGGTCTGCTTTCCTGACATAATAATCTGCCTCACCTGAGAACAGTTCTTCCACACTTTTGATGACTTTCTTGTCTTGAAGAAATTCATAAGAGGATGGTTATGGTGTGAACCATGGCCTCCATCTCTGCACCTGGCCTTTGGTCTGCTACTGACACTCATCATCTCCATCCCATCATCCTTTTCCTAGGTGGCTTACCCTGTGGGGCAGCCCAGACCTTCATGCCTGAGGGCCTGAGAGCTTGGACATCAGGCCCTTCTCTGGACACAGATGCTGCTCTTGTTCACTTGCCATCAAAAGTGAACCAGGGAGTACTAAGTGACCCCTCGATGGGTCTCCTGGGTGTCAAATGTACTCTCCTCTACCCCCATTGTGTAGCTGCAGCTTTACTCCCCTGAGGATCTCCCTGCTAGGATGGCAGTTCCTTTCCTTGCCTGCTGGACACTTGACACAAGAGACCCAGGGTGCAGAAGCATCCCCCGTTTGGGCATCAAGATGTCTAGTTTGGCACTTCCAGAGTTGTAGACATTCTGAGTGGGTGTGATGGTGCAGCCACTCCCACAGCCATCCCACTGTGTCCGAATCCATGTATTCCACCTGCTGGGAACAGAGTACTCTCGGAAGGCCGTTGATTTAAGAGCATGCTGTGTGCCATCCTTGCAGGGCATCACCTCAAGCTGGCCTCAGTGACTCCTTCAAAAGAAAGTACCATGGTTCTCTCAGGCCAGCAGCTTTCTGGGTGGTGGCAGGATCCCAAAGGTTGCCAGTAGATCCCATGATCCTGTGCTGTGCCTTGTTTTTTATAGGACAGCACTCTTGGTCTGATGTAACATTGTACTGAGGAGTCAAATATGCTGTGGACCCTTGGGCAGTTGAGCTGTCTCAAGCCCTTGGGAAGGAAAGGAAGACACATCGCTTCTATTCATGAATTGTCTGTTTGCCAGCACCATGGTGGTGGTGACAGAGGCTGGCCCACCTGGCCACTGTGCACTTGGCTGCTGAGTTCCTTTTGGAGTGAGTGTGCTCAGGTGGGCAAAGACACATTCTATGCCCTCTCCCATCATCCATCACGTGCTGTTCCAGAACCTGCCTGAGTCTTTTTTTTTTTTCTCTTGAGCAACCTGCCAGGTGTCCCATATGAATGCAGGTGGCTGTGGTTCTTCTTGATAAGAGTAGAAAAGAATGCATTCACCCGATCCAGGCTGCATTCCCTGGACCTGAGGCCACCATGCTGAGCTGCTTCGGGAAAGCTGTTTCTCTCTAGTTGCTAACAGGGCAATGTCCATTGTCCTATGAATGTCCATTGTCATTCTCTAGAATCGGTCTGGTATTTCTAGGGTCAGACTGGTAAAATAAATGGCATGTATTGGGTTCATCCCTTGCATCCTTTAGGTCTAGGTCTTTAATCTCTGGTGTTTCCTCTGGGATGTGAATTTGTTTTGGATTTCCTATCTTGGTGTGTGTGCCTGGGGATGGGGGGCATTTCAGAGGCCCCCACTTATATTCTCGACTATAGTAGTTCTTACTGCTGACTCTGAGAACCAGTGTAGTCGGTCTGACAGTGTCAAAAGTCTCCTGAATTATACATTTAGAAGCTGGGGAAATGGCCACTGGTTGAGCCTGTGGACTCAGTGGAGTTACTCTGAGCCAGACTTGGTTAGATCTTCCTTTAAGATTGGCCCCTACGCACCACCTCTTGGACGGAATCTTCAGGACCATGCTCAGGTACCTTGATAGTAACGTCACCCAGATCCTGTACCTGACAGTCCTCAGATATCTAGACATTTCCTGTCTTCAGTATGTGATTGCCTGAATAAATGGTGATAGGCCTCTTTGTAGAAGATTTGGGAGCCCTGTGAACATATGCACTTGCTGTGGAGTTGGAGAGTCCTTCCTTCCAGGGACTCACCCTCTCCTTCAGTCAGTGGGTTTCAGGTCTGAAAATTGGCTCAGGTTCAGATACTAGGTCCGGGGCTGAGCTCTGGCCTTTTATTGGACAATTTCCTTAGCCTTTTGTCCACGGTACCATTTTTGACTCCCTGTGGGCCTCCCCTAGGTGTGCTGTGTCCATTATTCTCTCTGGGTCAGGTCTTAGGCTGCCAGTCCAGGCCTATTGCCCTTCATAATTGTGCCCACCTTGCTTCTAGTTCAATGCTATGTCAGCTTCTATTATTTTGGGACTGTATCAGCTCCATATCCGTAAAGGAGTCCAGTTTTGTAATAGCCGGATGGCCACCCTCTGCTGTTCTATCATGTCCCTCTCCACAGTGCATTCTTTATTGAATGAGCAAATGGCATGTTTTATGGGCTCTGGTGAAGAACGTGGTTGGTTTTTTGACCTAATGTGATACATCTACTCTCAGATACCTACTCCTCAAAGCCATTGTTTTTTCCTTATTCCATGGTCAGGATTATGGCCCTGGAATCTCTGCCCGACTTAGTGTGGGACCCTTGCTTTCTCCCTCCCAGAGTTTGTTAGCACCGCATAGGGACCTTGCCAGAGTTTAAGATCCTGGATCACAGAAGCCTCAGCTCATATTGATGAACTATCCCTATTCCAAATTTAGGTTCTGGCCATCTTGAATCAGCGCCCTCAGGATCCAGTCCCATATGTCCTCCTGGTGTCTTTCCATCCCTCTCGGCAAGGTATGTAGCTACTTTGAGGGCCTCTCTCCTATAGCGGGAGCTTCCCACACTTCTTCTTCCAGGGACTGCTGTGACTTGAACCTCATTATCAGTCTGGTTGGCAGGAGGGAAAGTGAGAATAGATGCATGTATCAGGAGGTGCACACGTTGTCTTGTTGGGTAGACGCATCTGTGGCATTTTCAAGCAAAGGAGGAGCACAGGTCTTTCACTAGCCTTTTACAAGGGGAGGTTCACTTTTGTATGCCCACAGCGTTCTCAAGGTGTTGGCAGGTATTGATCTGCATGTCCTCTTCACTCCTTTCCTGCCAGGTCCTCCACTGGCACAGCAGACTTGTTAGGACTGACAATTCAACCTTCTCAGGAACTTGGCTACCCTTATAATTCGGGCCTAAGCCTCCTCTTCAGTTCTTTCTGCCATCTGACTGAAGGAGATGAGAGTCTACTTCAAAAACGAGAGCTTGTCTATACAAAATTGTGTATTTATTCATATATGTTTAAACTTCAATCACCTTCAAAGTTCTCTCCATTTGATGCAATACACCTATCAAGATACTTCTGCTCCAGTTTTGAACTCATCAATTTTGATGCCTTTTAGTACCTTTTTTTCCCCCCTCCTCTTCCACATTGGCAAAACTTTTCCCTTTGAGGACTTTTTTAATCCAGGAAAACAAAAGAAAAGTCACTCATAGCAAGATCAGGTGAATAGAAAGAGTGGCACATGATTTGATCAAAAACTGCTGAACGCTCAGTGTGGTGTGGGCAGGTGAACTTGTAAATCACCCATCATGAAATGGGCCAATGTGTTGAAAGACTCTCAAAAAAAAAAATTACTGAAGCCAAACAGTCTCTCACAACAATGCTAGCTGGTACACTGAACCTGATGGGTTCCTAGAACACTTACCTAGCGAGGAAAGCCTATACTACAATGGGCTCACCCTCCAGAAAACAATTCCATTTTTTGGGAGGTCCCTATTGCACACTGCCAGGGAGGGTCTCTGACTTGCAAACATTACCTTAAGTTGGTGACTAATGACTCCCATGCTTTCATTGTCTTTCTCTAATAAATGATCCCACTTAGCAGCAGCCATTCAATTCCACCCTCCTTGTAATGACCACTTTCTGGAATCTTTCCAGCGTCTGAAGCATTGTGCTAGTCAGTGCACTCCCCTCCTTCTGGGAGTATCTGTCCAGTTCACCACTGGCGAAAGCTCTAACACTTGCACCACCAGAGCCTGATGGGGGCTTTCAGTATTCCATTGGCTGCCAGTGTTGGGCCTCACTGCTGGCTGTGCATGTTTGCAGGACAAATGCTGTGCTCTCCATTGATGGGTTCTTTCTCCATCGCTATTTCTAGGTGTTCTCTGATGAGTTGGGCACTCTGGGAATGTGATGAGGTCGCCTCCTTCAGCTGTTGTTTGCATGAAGAGCACAGGTTATACATGCATTCTCCCTGTGCTGATATTAGCCCATGACCGTGTGTGTTTACAGAGGATAGGACAGACATCTGCCAGTGCCCAGGGCGGTGATCCTACTGGGAATGGCCAGGGAACCTATACAGTCCAGAAGAGAGGAGAACCTTAGCCAAGAATGGACTCATTTTCAGTGGCTCAGCCTGTAATCCCAGCACTGTGGGAGGCTGAGGCGAGTGGATTACCTGAGACTGCAGGTTCAAGACTGGCCTGGGCAACTTGGTGAAACCTCATCTCTACAATAAATTAAAAAATTAGCCAGGTGTGGTAGTGAGCAACTGTAGTTCTGGTTACTTGGAAAACTGAGGTGGAAGGATCGCCAGAGCCCAGCAGGTTGATGCTGGGGTAGCTGTGAGTGTGCCACTGCACTCCGGCCTGGGCAAGAGACTCCATCTAAATAATAATAATAATAATAATAATAATATTAAAAAACATAGAAGTGGCTAAAGATGTAGTTAAATGAAGACAGAGAAAGACAAGATTTGAGGAATCTGGTGAATAAATAGCCTTTGTATAGGAATTTATATTTTTTCAAGATTTTAAAAAAACATACAATAAATCCTTTAATTCTTACATCAAACTAGTAAAGAAAATGATGCTATTTTCTATCGTTTTGCCCTAGGAAAGACCTTGGGATAATTTCTGAAAATTTTTAACACGACACCCCACCAACTCCCTTCTCTGTTCTACCCCATGCCGTTCCACTTCATTCATTCCTCCATCCTTCTCTCCCTTTCTCCTTCCATATATACTCACTGAGTGCCTACCCCATGCCAGGGACTGCTCTAGTTTTGGGATAGCAAAGCTAGAATGGTCCATTTGGTCCTTTCCCAGTGGCCTCATCAGTGTGAGGATGACTTTGAGAACTTGAGCTTCTTCCCTGGCACCACTCTGCCATTCTCCTTCTCTTGCACATCTGGGTCTCTTTGCATGAGTTTCCCTGCTTCTATAATGGATGAAATAATACTTTACATCAATTTGAGGAGCATTAGTTAGTATTTGTAAAGTGTGTTGAACAAGCAAAGTATAAATGCACCAAATGTGAATTTAGATTCGAACACATTTTCCTGAGTTTCAGCAATTTCTAGCATGTTGCCTGGCAAGGCATCATAGTTATGAAATGTTACCACCTGCATATATTTTGCATATATTTCCTCGTGTTTAAAAAAATCTCATTATGGAAAACTCATAGTTTAGAGTTATCCTTTGCACAGGAAATCACAGGGAAGCATGCAGGCGGTGGATTTTTTTATGCAAAAGTCAGTGCATATAGTAATTAATCTTTTGTTTACTTGAAACTTTCACATTCAAAATGTTTAATTTTCACATCCAAACTCCCTGCTCTTTTGTGCTTTGAATAGTGGTACTGTGATTCTAATTACTCAGCCTAATGCAACTTTTGAGTTAGGCCTTTCTCCTGGCTTCCTCATCTTACCAACAGGCTCATGAAAAGGCAAACTCTGTTTTTCACTGATTTTGACCTCACCAATGTGGGAGTGTCCCCTGCCAGGCTCCTAGCTTCTTTTCAACCTTGCCTCTGTATTTGGACAACTTTAGTGTAGAATCCACCCACTCAAGATTTCTACTGGCGGTCATCGCTTTGACTCTGGTGTGACAGTGTGCTCTTTGAGCTATGGCCGCCGCCATGTTTCCTAAACTTTGTCCCCCTCTCCTACCTTGGAGAGGTGAATCTTCTCTCTCTATTTCTGGTTTACTTTCTAAATAAACGATATTTTCTAATCTAAAAAAAAAGATTTCTACTGTCAAGGATTCGCTTTTGCAACCAATCCTTTCATGCCAGTTTTTAAAAAATAATAAAAATAATTTACAAGAAACCTCCCCTGAGAACAGCTGTCAGGCCACACAGCTTGTAATTACAAGGGAATATTTGAAGCGTTCTCTGCACTTCCGCATGTTTGTGGCGGATTTCTTCTTAGTCATGTTGTTTTAATTAAGTTTGTTCACTCTAGGAAATAGACTAGCCAATTCTGCATTAACATTCTTGGGAGCGTAATGAAATAAACCAGGTATGGGGTTGCCTGCCTCAAGTGTTTGGCCCATAGAAGGAAGGAATGGTAGCTTCTTCATCTTTAAATCGTCAGGGCTTGGCACAAGTCCGAGGCTCTGTTGTGAACTGGAGAAACAAAAGAATGAATGATTAAAAGAACAGGAGAGTGAATATAGGTGTGCAGTAAATGTTGCTTGCATTATCTCTGCAGTCATAGCTGTATCACACGCAGAGGCATGCTCTTCTTGACATCCCTAGCACTTTTTCTGTTTGGTTAGAATTTTATTCAAGTTTAAGCCTGTCTTCCTTCTCCCTCCCTTCCTCCCTTTCTTCCTCCCTCTCTCTTTTTCATCTTCCTTTTCTCCTTTGGATCAGGCTATCTGTGAATCATCGTTCTACACTTCCATGATAAACTCTTTTCTCTCATCAACTATGTTGACACTCTTGCCTTTATATACTATCCCAAAGCAGAGCCAATTTATGAGACACAGTGCCTAAGGCCAACAATATTTTAGGGATCTATGGAATTCTTGAAAAAAAATTATTTTTTTGAGTCAGAAGGAAAAAAGGAAGTTTTCGATAGAAGAAAATGCCTTAATATATAATGTTAATACATTTCTCTTTATACCAAGACATAGTCAACTATAATTTCTAAGATTATTTTACAGAGGAAGGGACTCATGGAAGCAAAAACTCCTAGAACCTATGAAAGCCATAATGAGGCCCTGTCCCAAAGGCTTTGTGTCTTTTGATATAGTCAGTGGGACTTGATCTTGGCTGGATATTGAAGTCTATTGGGTGGTTTTTGAAAAAAGTCAGGTGCTACCCTCATTCTTAGGGATTCTGAATTAATATGTTTGGGCTGCAGCTCAGGCCTTGGTTATTCAAAAGTGTCTTGGGTTGGATTACTTGAATGTGTGGTCAGGGTTGAAAACCACTGGTCTAGATGCTTCTCAAACTCTATTGTATACACCAGTGTCACCTGGGGGTCTTATTGACATGCAGATGATGATTCAGTTGGGGAGGGATCAGACCCTTGGGTTTCTAACAAGCTCCAGGCTGTGGTTATGGTGAAGCTGCCGGTCCACCCTTTCACAACAGGGGTTTGAAGTATGAATCTTCACTGCAGGAGTGTACCATTCTCTGCCTGTAGACTCTGGACACTTAAGGACCATAACAGCTGCCATTATTGAGTACCTACCGTTTACTAGTCACTAAGTATGCTTTGCATACTCTTTCTCATCTCACAACCACCTTGTGAGGGAGATAGCTTTGTCCCTATTTTACAGATGAAATAATTAAGGTTCAGAGAAATTAAGAATGGAGTCCAAGATTGCACAAAGACAAAGTGGTGGTGCTGGAATTCAAATCAGAGCTGAGAAACTCCAAGTCCATGGTCTTCCCTGGTGTCTGCTGTCCCCAACACCTTGAGGAGTCTCCTGACAAGGGGCATCACTCAGTAACAAACACCTGCAATTTAGGGGGTTGGGGCACACTCTAAAAGAATGTAACCATAGCTTTAAACAAGAGAAAACATAGAAGCCAAAAAGTAAATGCAAAAAGTGCATTTCTTCATTGCTTTGGATATCTCCTGATTCTATCCTCTTTTGAATCCTATTGCTAGGTTACTCTTCCCAACATTGCTCTCACAGCATGTCCCCTCTGCACAAGAGGAGTTTCAATGTCATCACAACCTGGCTGAATTCTCTGACCAATGCTCAAGGCCCTGTGCTATCTTCACCACCATAGAAACTTCCCCACATTCATTTGGTCACTCAGTGAACATTTCCTGAGTTTCTACTCTGATGTGTTGCTGAAGGGGCCAGTAATATTGAATGGCCAATAAAGACCTACATAATTTACACATTTTCATATATTTATTCTATGTGAAACAATTTTCTTGCCATCATTTCAGCAAAATAATGAATTATGCTGTTAAATTTAAGATTTCCACAGAATTTATTTTCTAGCCACAATGAAGATCTCAAAGGATTAAAATATCAAATGCAATTGTATTTGAGGTATACAAAATTTTCATGATTAAAAAATTAGTTCAGGCTGGACTTGGTGGCTCAGCCTGTAATCCCAGTACTTTGGGAGGCTGAGGCGAATGGACTACCTGAGTCCAGGAGTTGGAGACCAGTCCCGGGCAACTTGGTGAGACCTCATCTCTACAATAAATAAAAAATTAGCTGGGTATGGTAGCGTGTGCCTGTAGTTCCGGCTACTTGGAAGGCTGAAGCGAAAGGATTACCAGAGCCCAGCAGGTCAACCCTGAGGTGGTCGTGAGTGTGCCACTGCACTCCAGCCTGGGTGACAGAGTGAGACTCCAACTCAAAAAAACAAAATTATTTCAGAGGTTAAAGTTATTTATTTTATATATGTTATCAAAAAGTTATTTTTCTTTCAAATTATTTAATATGATCTGTTAAAAAGAATAGATTATAATAAATACATCCCAACAATTAACATCAAATTATTATGATACAACTGAAGTTTTTAATTGTTATTGATAAATACATTATATCTTATTACAGTTTTAATAGAAACTCGTTTTGATTCTAGTGTTCAACATCCCCTTGGTTACCCATGTAAAATTATTATGTTCTATACATGTTATGTCTGTGTCAACATCTCTACAAATGTAAGAGTAATACCAACTGTTTAATATTGCAAAGTGTTCCTTAGTCACCATCTGTTGCAGATTCCATACTGATCTGTGTGTGCCTTGGGAACCATGAATTGGAACATGAGGGTAAGCAGGAAAAAGGACAGTTGGCACCTCTAGGAATCTATTGTAGATCTGCCCTTTGAGAGGAAGAATTAGACAAGGACATTAATCTGTTCCTCTCACCTAAGTGTTTCTACTTTCTATCCTTCCCCACACCCCTAACAGTTTCTGTATCCAACCCTCAGACTTTCATGGACAACCTTTGGATACAGTCACCGTTTGTTTCAAAGACAGAAGTCCAAATGTGTGGAGAAGTACTATCCAGGAGTCTGACTAGTGTTAGTCATGAAAGCAGAAGTTTACAGATGACCTGTTAATTTCCCACTGCAGCTGTAACAAATTACCCAAACCGGGTGGCTTAAAACAACAGGCATTCCTTCTTCGTCAGTTCTGGAAGGCAGAAGTCTGAAATCAGTATCACTGGGCTAAAGTTAGGGTGTTGAGGGACTGTACTCCCTCAAGAAGTTCTAAGGAAATTCTTGACTTTTTCAGCTTCCGAAGGCCTCTGGCATTCCTTGACTTGTGGCTGCTTCACTTTAACCTTCGCCTCCAAGGTTGCATTGCTTTCTTCTCTTCCCCATGTGTCAAATCTCCCTCTGCCTCTCTCTCTCTCTCTCTCTTTTTAATCCAAAATGTGTTTATGGGGATGGTTTCCCATTCATCTTGATGGAGGTGCTTGATTGAGGTGCTCCTTCCTCCTGAAGGAACATCCTTCTGTGAGTTTTGCTTTTCTTCCTGTGGGCTGACAGAGGACAGTGGAGCAGCCAACGCACAAAACTACTGTCTGTGCATGACTGAAGACCATGGTGATTTTATAGTATCCTGGGAATTTCACGTCCATGAAGCAGGAGTTGGGGCTCTGCACCAGGCGCTTCTTCTTGTGTTTCCTCTTCTCCTTCTCTGGAGAGGGATGAAGGATGCCTTCTCAAGAGGCGTGTTCTTGTGGGTAGGTCATCACTGCCGGAAAAGCTGCCCCTCTCTTAAGAGAACACTTGTGATGATGGCATTTAGGGCCCACCTGATAATCCAAGATGATCCCCTTCTCAGGACCCTTAACTTAATCACATCTGCAACGTCCTGGGTAAGGTAACATTTATAGATTCTGGGAATTAAGATTTGGCCTAATTCAGCCAACAACAGATGAACCACACTATGTCCACACTGAGTGCCACTTATGAGTGACAAGGCGCTTACATGTGTGTTCTTTATTCCACGTAATTTTGTTTGTACTTGTGACGTTGTACCCCAATGCCTGGATCCTATGCAGGGGCTCCTCTTCTCCTCTTGCCTGTCCTAGGGCAGGGCTGGCTAAGTAGGTCACTCTATGCTCAGTGCTCAGAACAGTGTCTGGCACGCAGTAAGAGCTAAGTAAATGTCAGCTCTGACAGCTGTGCCCATGTGATGTGATCTGGTCCCAGTTGTGGATGGGTGAACACAGGCACAGGACCTTTCTAGGTATCTTTCTTTTATCTGCTTTCAATCTTCTCTTAGGACCACAGGTTACATTCTTCTCCTTTCTTTCTTTTTTTTTGAGTTGGAGTTTCACTCCGTTGCCCAGGTTAGAGTGCAGTGGCACGCTCCCTGCCATCGCAGCCTCGACCTGCTGGGCTCCAGCGATCCTTCCGCCTCAGCCTTCCAAGTAGCCGGAACTACAAGTACACCCTACCATGCCTGGCTAATTTTTTATTTATTGTAGAGATAAGGTCTCACCAAGTTGCCTGGGTGGGTCTTGAACCCGTGGACTCAGGCAATCCACTTTCCTCGGCCTCCCAAAGCACTGGGATTACAGGCTGAGCCACCGAGTCTGGCGTGTTCTGCTTTCTTTCTTTTTTTTTTTGAATTGGAGTCTCACTCTGTCACCCAGACTGGAGTGCAGTGGCCGCTTCCGGCCACCGCAGTCTCGACCTGTTGGGCTCCGGCGATCCTTCCACCTCAGCCTTCCAAGTAGCCGAAATTACAGGTGCGCGTTACTACACCCGGCTGATTTTTTGATTTATGGTAGAGATGAGGTCTTGAAGTAACTGACATCTTTTGAAGTTGGATTTTGTGATGATGATTTGCTGACATGATGGTGTCCTGAAACTGGTGGCCAGCCTGGGACAGGCCCTATCTCTGGTGACTCAGCTCTGTCATCAGAGTTTTCTATTTGAATGTCTGCAAAACTCTATGATGTCGCTTGACCTTTTGCCTGGCTCAACCTCACTATGGGTGTATCAAGTCAGCCTCTGTTCTCTTGTCATTAGCCTGCATCAATTAAAGCAGAGCCAACAACACCTCTATAAGTGGTGCCAACACCTCCATAAACACAGAGAAAACCCAGGCTGTGGGGCAGCAGTGTTGTTAGGAAGTTAACCAGTCAATACAGAATAGGCATAAAGCACTGCTTTCTTCTGATACAATTATCGTAATAAAAAAGGCACATTTAAATTTTTTATTTTTATTTTTTTAGTTGAAGCCTCACTCTGTCACCCAGGTTGGAGTGCAGTGGCATGCTCACAGCTGCTGTAGCCTCGACCTGCTAGGCTCAGGCAATCCTTCTGCCTCAGTAGCTGAACTATTCCTTCCAAGTAGCTGGAACTACAGGCACACACCACCACTCACGGCTAATTTTTCTATTGATTGTAGAGACGAGGTCTCACCAAGTTGCTCAGGCTGGTCTCAAACCCTTGGGCTCAGGAATCCTCTCACCTTGGCCTCCCAAAGTGTTGGGATTACAGGCTTGAGCCACTGCCCTCATTTTAAATTTTTAAAGAAGAGCCACAGACTATTGAAAACACATCCTTGGATGATCTGAGCTTGAGAAATATCAATGTAGTGACTATGGCTCACACTTCCTGGGTCAATCCCCATTTCAGATGTTCTGCTTCCTTGGCTGTTTATTTGCTGTGCGACTCTTCTCAGTTTTTGGTTTCAAGAACGATGGCCCCAAACCTAGGTCTGACCACCTCTTTTTTTTTTTTTTT
>NW_007252255.1:1422228-1565550 GCF_000164805.1 Carlito syrichta | reverse complement strand
CATTTTTAAAAATCCTAGAAATAACCCTTTTCTTTCCTTGTGCATCACTGAGTATTCCCCCTCCAAGGCCATAGCTGCCCCAGTGGAATGAGGGTCATGAGAAATACCAGAGAAAACCCCTTTGGTCAAACAGAGGGACTGATAGAGAGAAACTGTCCCCACCTCCATCAAAATCTTTGTGAGGCCCCCAAAGCCTGGCCTCTTCTCACATGTAGGATCTCACCTTCTTCCACCAAGCTTCCACGCCCACTTCATTCAAGCCAAGCTGTTTACAGTATCTCTCAAGCGTGATCTTCTGTTACCTCAACCTAGAAGGCCCATCTTCTGCTCACATGCTTTTCCCCCTCCAGAAGAACCAGCTCTGTCTTCTTTGCTTCCGTAAAAGAAGAATCAATCCCACTTTCCTGTGAACCACCACAATGCGTGGCTGAACCAGGCAGAAAATGTCAGCAAAAATACCCATCTAACAGTAGAAACAAAACTATCACCAATCTAGTAGCAAATCTGACAAAATGGTAGAAAATCTTGATGAGAGCTGGGCATGGTGGCTCATACCTATAATCCCAGCACTTTGGGAGGCCGAGGTGAGAGAATTGCCCAGGTCCACAGGTTCAAGACCAGCCTGGGTAAATTGGCGAGATCCCATCTCCACAATAAATCCAAATATTAGCCAGGCATGGTGGCATGTGCCTGTAGTTCCAGCTACTTGGAAGACTGAGGCAGAAGGATCGCTGGAGCCCGGCGGGTTGAGACTGTGGTGGTCATGAGTGTGCCACTGCACTCCAGCCTGGGTGACAAAGTGAGGCTCAAACTCAAAGAGAAGGAAAGGAAAGGAAAAGAAAAGAAAAGAAAAAATCTTGATGAGGAAAATGGTAAAACCCACCTGGAAAGATGGGCATGGGGAGGCACATGGCATTGATGGATCAAAACACTCACTTCTGTAAAGCTATTGGACTTTTCAAATAATCTATAAATCAAATGCAATTTAAATCCAAGTCATTATAGTACCTTTATTCATGGAACCAAGTAACAAATATGTAGATAGAAGGATGAAGGCAATGGGCTGGTTGTGGCCCATACTTGTAATCCCAGCATGCCGGGAGGCCAAAGTACAGGATCACTTGAGCCCAGGATTTCAAGACAGGCCTGGGCAACATAGTGAGACCCTGCCTTGGAGAAGGAGAAGAAGAAGGAGAAGAAGAAGGAAAAGGAGAGGAAGGAGAGGAAGAGGAAGGAGGAGGAGGAGGAGGAGGAAAAGAAGAAGAAGAGCAAGAAAGCCAAGAATAGTCCAGAAAACTATACAAGAAAAGGATAAGAGAAATCTGGAATTCAAACAGTGTGAGTGGCACAGGATGGCTAAGCAGAGGAAGGGTGGGTCATACACGGGGCTTGTGATGTGAGGTTGAGGCATGGGAAGTCAGTGCAGGAACACTCATGGAAAAAGGAGACCACGATGAACTCAGACCACATGTAAAACATACATCCAGAGAGATTCAGTGTCTACAACCAAAAAAATAAAAATGTAAAACTACAGAAGAAAATATAAAGGGAACTTTCTGAAACAAGTAACATAAAATGTAATCAGCCAATATCAATATGTAAACCCTCTTTATGGATCAGTGACACTCTAAAATCTTATTTTAGAGAGAAATTTGACAAGATCTGGGAAAATTAAAAACACGCATACTTAATTACCCTGCAATATCATTTCTAGGTATATAGTGTAGACAAACATTCCAGCAAGTGCATACAAGCTCATGAACAAATATGCTAACTGTAGCGTTGTTTCCAATAGCAAAATATTGGAAATGCCCTAAATATCTTTTAATAAGAGAAATGGGTAGATGAAAGGTGGTATTTTCATGAGATAGAGTATGGCACAGGTGTCAAGAGGACCAAACTAAGTCTGTGTCCCCGCCCCCATCAAAATCTTTGTTCTCAAAACTGTAGTGCTTACTGAAAAAGTAAGTTGGGTAAAACTTTGAGTGTGATATTAATGCAAATTAAACACACATACACCAAGCAATGCCTTATATTGTTTGTGGATACTTATATGTGTATGTGAATATATAAAGATTAGATGGGAGGTTGTTTCAGAAGAGAAGATGAGGGAGATAAGCTTGACAGCCCTGGAAATGTGTGGAAAAGGTGCTTTTGTTTTATGTGTAATTAGCTCTCTCTCTCTCTCCCCTCACCCTTTCTCCCTCCTAATTTTCCTTCTCTTTCTTTTTCTCCTCCTCCTCCTCTGCTCCTTCTTTAACAGATACGATATCCATATTGCTTCTGTAATGAAAGATGTGCATACATAAAGTATTTGATGCAGGCCAGGTTCGGTGGCTCAGCCTGTAATCCCAGCACTTTGGGAGGCCAAGGTGAGTGGACTGCCTGAGCCCACGGGTTCAAGACCAGCCCGAGCAACTTGGAGAGACCTTGTCTCTATACTAAATAAAAACATTAGCTGAGCATGTAGTTCCAGCTACTTGGAAGGTTGAGGCAGAATGATTACTGGAACCCAGCAGTTTGATGCTGGGGTGACTGTGATCATGCCCACTGCATTCCAGCCTGGTGACAGAGTAAGACTTCAACTAAAAAAAAAATAAAGACAAAAACGAAAACTATATATATATATATATATATATATATATATATATATATATATATATATATAGTTATATATAGTTATATATATATATATAGTTATCTATATAGTTATATATATTATAAATATATATTGATTCAAATATGAGAAAATATTAATGCGGTCATCCCTCAGTATCCTTGGGACATTAGTTCCAGGATGCTCAAGGATACCAAAATCCTCGGATGCTCAAGTCCTTGTTGTAAAATAGTGCATTTGCATGGAACTTATGCAGTCCTTCCATATTCTTTAAATCATCTCTAGATTACCTATAGTTGTTATGTTATATTGCTTAGGGAATAATGACAAGAAAAAAAGTACGTATTCAGTGCAGATGCAACCATCGTAGTATTAACTGCATTTTTTATCCTTAGTTGGTTGAATCTGTGAGGATCAAGAACCTATGATATGGAGGGCTAATTGTAATTGTTAATTCTGGGCACTGAGAATATGGGTATCTATTATATTATTGTTTATACTCTTCAGTGTTTTAAACTTTCTTAATAAATAAGCAATATGCTCATATAAATTTAAAAAAATTAAAAAGACATATAAGAAATCCCTTGAGAAAATGGAACAACATCTTGGAATTTCAATATGATTTGGGGTCTCCATTCCTGGGTCTCCATTCTGTTCACTGGTGTTCTCTAAGTTCCGGCATGGACAGCTGTCCTGAAATAAGGTGTGTTTGGTTCCCTAGGTGACTATGCTATCCAAAGTGCTACTATCATCCACCATAACCTGCTTTTCCAGCCTGGATAAATAATCTACCTTGCTACCAACAGATGTCACACACCCTGACATGCATGTGATTCAACCGATTCCTATTAAATTCCTACCACATGCTAGCACAATGCTGGAACCAGCAGTTTGTGGTAAATAAGACTTGGTGACTGCCCTCAGCAAATTCCTGGTTTAGTACACTGTTTTTCAAACTTGAATGACTTAGTGATACTTTTCAAAGGGCAAAAAAAATCTCAGTCACTTTGTGTTGTTTTAAACACATTTTTATTTGTCAAACATACAACTTGGAGTCAACTTTTCAATACAAGCATCTTTTTCTATGAAGTAACTGACATCTTTTGAAGTTGGATTTTGTGATGATGATTTGCTGACATGATGGTGTCCTGAAACTGGTGGCCAGCCTGGGACAGGCCCTATCTCTGGTGACTCAGCTCTGTCATCAGAGTTTTCTATTTGAATGTCTGCAAAACTCTATGATGTCGCTTGACCTTTTGCCTGGCTCAACCTCACTATGGGTGTATCAAGTCAGCCTCTGTTCTCTTGTCATTAGCCTGCATCAATTAAAGCAGAGCCAACAACACCTCTATAAGTGGTGCCAACACCTCCATAAACACAGAGAAAACCCAGGCTGTGGGGCAGCAGTGTTGTTAGGAAGTTAACCAGTCAATACAGAATAGGCATAAAGCACTGCTTTCTTCTGATACAATTATCGTAATAAAAAAGGCACATTTAAATTTTTTATTTTTATTTTTTTAGTTGAAGCCTCACTCTGTCACCCAGGTTGGAGTGCAGTGGCATGCTCACAGCTGCTGTAGCCTCGACCTGCTAGGCTCAGGCAATCCTTCTGCCTCAGTAGCTGAACTATTCCTTCCAAGTAGCTGGAACTACAGGCACACACCACCACTCACGGCTAATTTTTCTATTGATTGTAGAGACGAGGTCTCACCAAGTTGCTCAGGCTGGTCTCAAACCCTTGGGCTCAGGAATCCTCTCACCTTGGCCTCCCAAAGTGTTGGGATTACAGGCTTGAGCCACTGCCCTCATTTTAAATTTTTAAAGAAGAGCCACAGACTATTGAAAACACATCCTTGGATGATCTGAGCTTGAGAAATATCAATGTAGTGACTATGGCTCACACTTCCTGGGTCAATCCCCATTTCAGATGTTCTGCTTCCTTGGCTGTTTATTTGCTGTGCGACTCTTCTCAGTTTTTGGTTTCAAGAACGATGGCCCCAAACCTAGGTCTGACCACCTCTTTTTTTTTTTTTTTTTTGAGTTGGAGTCCTCACTCTGTTGCCCAGACTGGAGGGCAGTGGCACGCTCCCGGCCACCGCAGCCTCAACCTGCTGGACCCCGGTGATCCTTCTGCCTCAGCCTTCCGAGTAGAAATATAGGCGCATGCTACCACGCCCAGCTCATTTTTTATTTATTTATTGTAGGGGTGAGGTCTCGTCAAGTTGCCCAGGCAGGTCTCGAACCCGCGGGCTCAGGCAATCCACTCACCTCAGCCTCCCAAAGCACGGAATTATAAGCTGAGCCACCGAACCCGGCCCGACCACCTCTTGAGTCACCTGTGTGGTGCCTTTGCTTAACGCTCTTGCCTTTATCCAGGTCCTTCTATTCCCTTAGCGTTGGTGAAATCTTCTCATTCTTCAGGGGAACCCGCTCAGATTCAACCCTCTCCATGAAGCCCTCTGAGCTCTTGACTTGATTTTCTATCATGGTAATGACCTTGAATGGCTTCATGGGATCTGTCCACCTCATTCACTATATCGTGTTCTCCTGCAGGCGTGCTCTGACCTGGGAGAGTGTTCTGAACACAGCAGGTGCTCAGCACATCTTTGAAATTCAGTTGCATTTGGGGGCCTCTCTCCTGCATATGTATCACCCAAGGGGCTGATGCATGCTGTTGGGACAGGCTTTGGGGGTTGCTGCCATGATAGCCCTAGGTTGATTTTGATACAACTTTGTGGCACTGATGTGGCAAGAAACACAAAGGATGATTCTTGCCTGGATATGGGGGAGTGTGTTTGTGAGTGTGTGCATGTTTAACTATATCCTGGAGGTCAACATACCTGCAGGTGGGGGTGAGAATAACAGTAGGACATGCTTCCCACCCAGGGAGGCAACCTTCCCATTTACCCCTATGCTCCTTCCCCATTTTCTTATTTCTCCTGAGGGATCCATGATTAATAAAATAAGCCTCAGGAACTCTCCTTCTTGGCAGTATCATTAACAGTTTACAGTGAACTGTATGAAGTGATTTACTGGATGAACTATTTTAGGACACCTCACTTTGATGTAGGATGCCCTAATCACCCCCTCAGGACATTGCTTCTGAGCAGCTCTCATTCCCAAGTGGTGTGATTATATCTCAAACTGTTCATAACCCTCCGGAGTTTTACTTCTTTTTTTTTTGTACTGGTATATAAATCAATCATTTAAGGCAATCGCTTTGATCACTGTGCGCTGAGGGTTTGTGGTGGGAAACCTTAGCCTTGCAGTTTTCTGCAAGCCAGTCCCCTCCAGCATGGACGCAGCCCTTCCAAGGGCCACAGCGCATCGCTGTGCCCCGTGTGTGAGGCAGCGTTGTAGCCAGCCACCAAGCTCCTGTCTGAACACAGAGCCTTCTGTGGACTGCGATGGAATTTCCACAGGCGGCCCTTTCATGTGAGAATGTTGCCGTGGTCTCGGCTAAGTGGACAGCTAAGTGGACACTCCAGGCCAGCAGTGATGTCTGTTATCTGCACCCCTTCGAGAGCCAGGCAGATGGAGCTGCTCTCTGCCTTTGTGGGTAATTCACGTGGAGTGTTTCCTGAAACACTGCTTACATGGGTTGGATGAAAGGAATTTGGGGGTCACTTGGGATCCGCATAAATTAACATTTATGTCATATTAATGAGGTGCTAATTGCTCTTGCAACCTTTTTAATGTAAATTAATCAAGTCCTGTTTGCATTGTCTTGTACCCAGCCTAATACCTTCTAGCCTCTCTATTGTTGTCAAAGTAATTATCGTCGCTCCCATTAACAAGGAACATGTTCCTGCCTGCTACTACTGCACACTGGTGTCTTTTGGGGTAACAAGCTTGTCCCAGCATTGTCAGGGTCTTTTAAAAATTACAGTCTCTCCCAAAGATAGTGTTTACCTGGGGGCTGCAGTTCACATCTGCATGTTTAGTGTGTGTAGACGGAGTGAGTTCACAGGAAGCTGTGAATTCACTAATGCCACGGAAGGTCCTCTTTCTTGATCTTACTTTCCTGTCATCTTTCCGTGCTGATGAAATGACAAACAGTGCCAGTGCTGTGTGGGGCCAAACGGGAGCCTGAGGCAGAAGGAAGCATGTGAACCCCGTAGGTACTTGTCAAAACGTCCGCCTGTATTTTGAAACAAGCAGAAAAGTGAATTGAAGCATTGCAGTCACAACACCACAAGTACATGTGCTGCCCATCTGTTTACACACCGTTGTTAACCCTCATGAAGCTGTCTAGTAGGGACACTGAAAAGAGGGATCCCGAGAAACTTAGAATAAACTTAGTTCACATTTTGCCTCAACATAGTCATTTTTGCTTTGACGGACACGCTTTGAATCTAGCACAGGTTAGACATAGATAAATGTCCAATAGACAGTCTTTAGGAAGCATTCAGACATTTTACTGCAGGCCAAGTTGGCAGCTTACTCAGTCCCCTCAGCAAATCTCCCTCAGATGGAAGACAAGGACAGCCCAACCTTTCAATTCATGGTTTAGTATAATAATCTCTAAGAAACTTTCAGGTTCTTTGTCAAAGGCAGAAGGTCAAAGATCACCCCTTAGCGGGCTGAAGCATAGAAATGATAAGACTGCCTTTTTTTGGTAAGGAGCTTGTGGATTGGAAATGTCTGATAGGTCTCTTGCAGGAAAAACCTCTCCTCTTGTCTCCTCCCATCTAGCCTACCACCATGGCAACAATCATGTGACTAACCCACCCATTTGCCTGCTGTCCATCACCTGGCGTCAGTACCTGCGCTTACCTGCCCCTTCGTGATTATGTGAAGCAGACCACCACCCAATTACCTTAATGACCTTCTATCAAAGGGAAAGCCTCAATCACAAGCATCCAGTGGCCATTGCCAGGCCATTGTGGCCATTGCCTTGCTAAGCTATGGTGTGACCATGTGCTCTTTGAGCTATGGCCAGACCATGTTTCCTGGCGTTGGCCTCCTCCCCTACCTTGGGGAAGTCAATCTCCTCTCTCTCTCTCTCTCTCTCAAATTTACTTTCTAAATAAACTATGTTTTCTAAGCTAACAACTGTGAAGTTTTTTGCATCTTTCATTTGGCATCAGATCACCTGCCAGACACCCACACCCGCAGCGGGCCTGACCTAGCTTTCTGGAGGCCGCACTGGGAGTGTGACCTAACAGACACAAAGACCATGGGGCCGAGGAATCAGGCTGATTGGAAACCATAGGCTCATCAGACAGACCGACAAACAAACAAACAAACAGATAACCTTTCTTTATTTAAAATGTTGATATTGTGTTCATCATAAATTTTTTGTATTAATTTTTATTTAATTTCCCCTTCTTATACCTCCCCACATGGGTACAAAAATACAGTTGGGCAGAAAGATAAGATCTAGTGTTCAGTGGCACAAAAGGGCGACTATAATTAATGAAGTTTATTGTATATTTAAATAACTAAAAGAGTAGAATTCTAATGTACACAAAGAAATGATAATTGCTTGAGGTGATAGATACCCCAATTACCTTAATTTGACCTTTAAACATTATATGCTTGTATGAAAATATCACATGCATCCCATAAATATGTACAGCTATTATGTATCCATAGTAATTAAAAGTTAAAAATATAGTATTAAAATATTATTTATCTTGATTACTGAGATGCTGGGCTCCTCCTTTAATTGCATCTTGCCTGCTCCACCCTAATTCTTGACTTAGCACAGTTTGATGGGTGATTATGGGTTTTGCAGCAAGGATGTTAACCCCGGTGTCCACAGTACCATTAGAGGAGCTTGAAAGTCTGGGTCTTTTCTGGGCTTGTAATGCATTTGAGAGAAATCCCAGCATTTTCATGATCTATGACATTCAGGGACATTACTAGGTCGCTGGTGACAGGGTTTTTATAGGGGAAGCTATTTCAGATATTCTTAGATCTAGGTGGGGAATTATGTATAATGAAAACAATTCTTCAGAGAAATTGGCGTCACGCAAATGCATGCAGTGTTCAGGATGGATTGTGGGCTTTGGATTCAGAAAGCGTGTAGGTTTTCCTTTGGCTCTTCCACTTTTTAGCTGAGTGATCTTCAATGAGTTTTTTTCAAAATCTTTGAGTCTCAGTTTTCTTATCAGTAAATGAAAATAATGCCTATTTATAGGGTGGTGAAAAGGATTGACTAAAACAATCTGTGTAAGGAACTTGGCATACATGAGGCCCTCTGCAAATTTTTAGTTTCCCACTGCATCTGAAAAGACCTTGTTTTCCACAAATGAATTCTCAAGGTAATGCCTCAGCCAGTGGTCACATGGTCTTTCATTTGTTCTATCACACAATTAGTAGATTCTTGTTGCTGCAGTTCACTGTGTTTTTCCAAGCCCAAAAGCCCAAAGACACTGACATGACCTCTTGCTATAGCAGGACCTTTAGTCTGGGAACATTTTCTCTCATTTATTCCAGGAGAACCCAAGGGCTCCTGTGTGGATGCAGGGCAGCTCCTCCTCTTCTCGGTTGTGGCATCTCTCATTGTTCTTTCCTGTTCACGCTCCTTTGGGAGACCTGTGTGTGCCACACAGCTGCTTTCAGTGCCTCACCTATGGCTCTGGAAGACTGACCCAAAGTTCCTGTGTCCCCTTCCCACAGCTGCTGGAGAGGGGCACCCTGGGGAGATGGCACCATCACCCGTGTGAACTCACTGCATTCTTTGTAGGCGGAGGATGCCCACTTTCCGGTTTGGGACTGTGGGGATTAAAGCAGTGCTGGTGACTTCAAAAGCAGATCCTTTCTGAATGTTCCCCATGGGGCAGAAGGGAGCTGGTTGTCCCAATCTTCATTTCCAGTTCCCTTTGCCTTTGCTGGCTTCCTGCTAGGAGTGGCCATGTGGAGTCAGTGCTGGCCAGAGAGATAAGACAAAGCGCAATTTGCCGAGAGTTTCTGAGCACTTCTGTTGGAGGCATCACTTCCTCTCTGCTGATGGAAGAAAGGTGGATGTCATAGGTGGAGCACTTTCCACCGCTGGACACTTTGAGCAAGGGCCCAGATGGTCTCGGAGACCTCAGCATTGGGTCACTGGACCAGAAAACAAGCCCCTTATTTGTTTAAGCCACTGTGGTTCTCTGTGACTTTTGACCCAAAGTCTTCCTCTTGATATACCACCACCCCTGAGATGTCAGGTGCACCCCAAGTCTGTGGGGGATGAATACCCTCATCCTGAGGATGCTCATTCCCCTGTGAAACTCAGTGCACTGTTGCTGTATGAAGCCCATGTCCCTGGCCTTCTCTAACCTCAGGAAGATCTCCCAGGTGACCTTTTGGTTGCTGATGCAGATAGAGTCCTAGAGGATCCACCCACCCATGGTTCAGTCAGGACTTCCCAAGTGTCTCAGTCACGACTACAGACTTTACTGGGCCCCAGTGGGGCCTCCTACAGCTGGACATGCATTGTGATGCTCTCGATTGAGAAAGGAGGTGTTTTCTGCAGAGTGAACACCTGGGAAGGAAGCCAAGGGGTCTCTTTGGACATCTTCATTAAAACGACAAAATATGGTCATTTTCCCAAGAAGTTTGGCAAATTACCCCTACCCATTTAAAGTTTGTTAATAAAGCGACATAATGACACACAATAACTTTTGTAAAATAAAGAGAAGTGGTATTGCAGAGGCAGATCAGAAACTGTGATTTTCACGGGAGGTGTCATCCAAATAGATTAGGCATGGCAGAAAACGCAGATGTCACAGCACCAAATGCTGCTGTGAAGATGTGAGGCTGGGGTCCTTGGACTGCTCTTTTAGCTTCCCACCCTCCCTGGCTCTATGGTAGTGTCTGGTCCCGGGATCCTTCTGGTCCCCTCTATCCCTCCTTTCAGCAGGGTCTTTCCATCACCAAGTATGGACAACTGACCTGAACACTAAAGGCTAATAGCAGGTAAAAATACAGCTGGTATTCAGTTTCCCAAAGACCTGTAAGTTTGAATTCAAAGAAGTGAATAGGATCTCAGTTACCAGAATAGACTTGGTTTGGGCTGAGGAGGCTGATGGGTACTGGTGATTGGTGGAAGAATGACATTTTTCATCAGAAGGTAAAATGCATAGTTCTCTTCCAAAATCCCGGTTATATATAAGGGTGGCATATGTTTATCTAGAATAGCTCCTGAAGAATCTGCTTTTTAAAAAGCTTCAGACAAAAACAGTCATCTGTAGGTTGTGGCAACTGTGGGGATGCTAATTTTGTAATGAGCCAGAAATTGATTGATGGGAGACAAAACAATAATGGGAAGAAGACAATTGGCTTAGAGATGGGAGTTGGCAACTTGCAGGGGATGACTTGGATGGCCCCAGGGCCTGAGGGTACTAGACGCATGCACCATAAAGACAGACATGGGGAGGCATTCCAAAGAGGTCATACAGCTCAAGCTAGGGCAGGGGGAAGGCCAGTGGAGCAAGGGCCCCTGGATGTTGATACACCTATAGTTTCTAAGTCAAGACTCAATGGAAGCATTCTGGGGTTGGGCCGCTGGGAGAAAAGGTGTGCCCTGGGTGGAGTCCACAGCTCTTATAGCTCTGGCTCAGGAAACTATGCTGCTCTGACTTCCAGAAATCTCCAGGGAAATCCTCTCTGACCTAGGAGAAGAGCAGAACAAGAGGAAGCACCTGATCTGTGGATTTTCCAATTTCATTTTTATCCCTGTAGCTTGCCTATCTATGAGTAATGTGTCACTTGAACTTGACATCAAGAATTAAATGCTTCAGTCGGGCTCGGTGGCTCAGCCTGTAATCCCGCGCCTTTGGGAGGTTGAGATGAGTGGATTGCCTGAGCCCATGGGTTCGAGACCCACCTCGGCAGGCAAGACTTCATCTCTACAATAAATCAAAAAATTAGCCGGGCGTGGTAGCGCACGCCTGTAATTCTGGCTACTAGGAAGGCTGAGGTGGAAGGATTGCCGGAGCCTAGCAGGTCGAGGCTGCGGTGGCCAGGAGCAGCGGCCGCGAGCAGCCACTGCACTCCAGTCTGGGCGACAGGGTGAGACTCCAACTCAAAAAAAAAAAAAAAAAAAGAATTAAGTGCTTCAATTGCAAAAACATGGAACTAACACGGGTGTCCATCGACAGTGGACTGGATAAAGAAAATGTGGTACACATACGCCATGGAATATTATGCAGCCCTTAAAAATGAAATTATTTCCTTTTAGCAACATGGACGCAGCTGGAGGCCATCATTCTAAGTGAATTATCACAGCGACAGAAAACTGAATACTGCATGTTCTTAGTCATAAGTAGGTACTAAACACTGGGCACACACAGGAACAAGGATGGGAACAGCAGACACTGGGCACTGCGAAAGGGGAGAGGGAGGGAGGGGAAATAAAAAATCCTCACCACTAGGGGGGCTGACTCATCAGAAGCCCAACCTTACCTTCACACAATATACCTATGCAACAAATATTCACATGTATGTACCCCTGATCCTTCACAATTACAGCAACAACAATAGCAACAACAGCAACAAAAGAATCAAATGCTTACATCCTCAGGAGTGGGGTCTTTTCACTTTGGTATTTCCAGGTGAAGCCCAATGTTTGGCATATGGTGGTCACTCAGTAGAGTTTGCTGATTGAGTGGAAAAATTCACGTTGGTGGGCTGAAAAAAGACAAAACATTGGAGTCTAAGGGAGAAGAAGCTCTTATTTCTCACACTGTGGTGCTGGAGGAACTGGTCTCTGGTTTGGGAAACTTCTTGGTACAGGAGTCTTTTCTGTCCCAGGGTAGAGTCAGTCTTCCTGTAATAAACCGGTGAGAGACAGGCATTTCACTTTCTGGGCCAGGTATTTGCCTCTGGGGATGCCACCCCTAACCAACAGTTACAGCAATGAAACGGTGATGATTTGGGCACATTTTCTCTGGGTTTTTCAGTCATTGGTCTTGGTTGGGAACATCTGGACACCAAAAACCAGTGGTTTTTAGTTGATCTACTTTTTAAAATGAACCCCATTTGTAGAGTTCACCTGCAAACTGGAATTGATCACTTCCTCCCCCGATGGTCCCCACTGTACTCCTGTCACAGAGCAGATATGCCCTGTTAACTTTGATTCCCTTGTTTCATTGCTGCCTCCCCTCTGCTAAGATCGGGGCATCTTTTTTGCCACCCATATCTTTTGCAGAGCCTGGCACATATTCAACACTTATAGGCAATTTGCTGAAAATGCCTTTAATGCTCAAGATTCCTTTAGAGTGTATCTTTCACATATGGTATGAAGTAGATGTTTGAAACATTACCCAGCTATTTCAAACCAAAAAATTCAACTTGACTTCAACTGTCTCTGTATGTTAGGAAAAATTTTATTTTTTACCTGATGCATATAGATAACCACCCTCTGCCTCCATTTTGCCCAAATAAACATGTCATTGGTCTTGCCAGATACAGTGTAGTCTGTAGGGAAGAACAGTGTGAAATACTCACAAAAATAAGATGGGCATCTGATTATAATTCAGCAGTTCACTTTGACTGATCTCTTTCTGTCTCTCTGTCTCTGACTCTGTCTGTCCCTGTGTCCCTCCTCCCTTTCTCTCTCCTCTCTCACTGACTCTCTCTCTGTCTCTCCCTCCCTCCTTTTCTATTTCTGTATCTCAAGCTCTCATCTCTCTCTTTGTCAGAAACTGTCTTTGTCTCTCTCCATTTCTACCTTTCTCCCTTTCTGTTTGTTCTCTCTCTCCCTCTGATTCTTCTTCTCTTTCTGTTTCTGTTCTCTCTCTCCCTCTCCGTCTGTCTCTCTTTCTCCTTCTCTCTCTGATTCTGTCTCTGTTTTACCCTCCATTCCTCTCCCTCTATTTCTGTATCTTAAGCTCTCTGTTTCACTCTTTGTCAGAATCAGTTTCTCTCTCTCTCTCTCTCTCCCTTTCTCTCTCTCTGACACTTTCTCCTTCTCTCTCTGTCTCTGTTTGTCTGTTATCTCTCTCCCTCCCCCTCTCTCTGTCTCTTTCTCCTTCTCTCTATTACTCTGTCTGTCTCTGTCTTTCCCACTCTCCCTTTCTTTCGCTCTGACTCTGTTTCTCTCTCCCTCCATCCCTTTTTCCATTTCTGCATCTCTATCTCTGTCTGTCTGCCTCTCTCTCTGTGTATGTCAGAATCTATCTCTGTCTTTCTTCCTTTCTCTCTGTCTGTCTCTCTCTCCTCCTGTCTGTCATTCTGTCTCATTCTCCTCTCTATTTGTTCTCGATCTCTCTCTCTCTCTATCTTTTTCTCCTTTTCTCTCTGTCTCTGTTCTCTCACCTGTCTGTCTCTTTCTCCTTTTCTCTCTGATTCTGTCTGTTTCTCCCTCCTTCTCTTTCTCTGTCTGACTCTGTCTCTCTCTCCCTCTCCATCTCTCTCTGTATTACAATCTCTGCCTGTCTGTGTGTGTGTGTGTGTGTGTGTGAGAATCTGTCTTTGTCTCCGTATCTCTCTTTCTCTCATTATCTGTCTCTCTGTCAAGCTGTTCTCTCTCTTCTTCATATATATCTCCCTATCTCTCTTTCTCTCTCTCTGTCATCTGTTCTTTCTCTCCCTCTCCCCTATATCTCTCTCTTCCTATCTCTCTCTCTCTGTCATCTGTTCTGTCTCTCCCTCTCCCCTCTGTCTCTGTTTCTCTCTTTGGGCAGACAGTTTTCATGCATATGATGTTATCTATATGATGTGGCAATCTCTGCTAGGCTGTTCCTCAGGCGTCTTGCTTCTCTGGGTCATAGATGTCCTCACAAGAAGTGAGATGATGTGCAGAGTTTTAAAAAATTATTCCAGAAAGGCTGGTATGGGAAGGAAAAAAGGAAGCCCATATTTTTGTGCAGCAGTGTCTTATAGTAATGAAAACATTTTAAAAAAATCACAGCAAGTTGGACTACAGTGTGACCTTAACAGCACTAAACCAATCAGCACTTAGTGACTTCCTTCTCTGATGGGTGTAAAGATAAATCAGGAATAGTGTCTGCTCCAGAGAGGCTGGTAATTGATGAAAGGTGTAAGAGATGCTTAGATAGAGACACACAGAGATGATGGGTAGAATGGCATTTATTGGATATTTGTTGTACGCCAGGCTCTGGTGCCTTAATTATATCATCTCAATTAATCTTCACATTCCCTTGTGGGGTAGGTATTATCATTATTGCTCTTTCACATCCGAGTAACTGAGGCACAAAAGTGTGGCCCGCCTCGTCAGAGCTTACTTGACTCATAAGCAGGAAGCCAGAATTCAAAGCTGACTTTGGTGACTTGTTCCCCCCATGTGTCACCCTGGCACCTTGTCTTCCATCCCCCTGAGCTTGCCCATCTCTTAGCTAGTTCCAGCTGCCTGGGAAGATGCTTTTGGAGAGCTGGTGGGCATCACAGGGGACCGGAGGCTATGGGAGCCTTTGTCTTCACAGGGCTGAGGAAGCAGACTTTCTGGTCTTTAGTCTGTACAGCACCAGCAGGAGGTCCTGGCCTGTCAGAGGCAGAGCCCAGTACACTCCCCCGCCCCCACCTGCCGGCCCATCCAATGATTAAACGTGACTACATGCTGCCAGGGGAAGGGACTTTGGGGGACTTTTAAAAAATTGAAACACAGGTTGGAATCAAATTGAATCAGAATATTGTAAGTTAGAACCCAGCTAGGGTTAAAGAGCAATTCAAACCTTGGAAACAAAATAGATCAACCACAAGAAGTTAGGAAAGGTTAAAAACTGACTAATTTTCTAGTAAAATAAGATTCTGGAGTTGGGGTATGGATTCTTTGGCAACATATGTGTTAGGGAGGGCAACAATAGAAAAATTGAAGTCAGGAAGAAATGAAGACCAGCTGACTTCTTGGGTCAGTTAAAAGTGAAGAACACTAAAATATGTATGAAAAGAAGGTAACTCAATCCTCTCCCCATGCATTCGTGCATTGTTTGCATTCATGGGCTAAATAATTCACGCTGTTGTTTTAGAGGGTCTTGATGTCGGCCCACCTTCAGGACACTGGTACTTTGTCCCTCTGCTCAGGTTATTGATGAGATTGGATTTTCTTTTTCTGGAACATAAACTTATTGTTATAAACAGGTAGATCATGCAAGAATTGTGGTTGCTGTGATTACAAACAGATGGTGGTTGACGGTGGCCTGCTGAAGGTGATGTCAAGATGGCTGAGGAATTGCAGGTGTAGGTCAAAGAAACAGAAAGCTTCTTGTCCACTCAGCGGAGAGACCTTCCGCTCTGGGAGAGACCTTCCACTCTGGGAGAATGGTAGCACCTTTGCAGCTGCCTGGTAATGCTGATGTTTAAAAGTTATGACCATACCCAACAGGGCTGCAGAAAACTCCAATGCAGGAAGCCTACTGTGATTTACTTCTTAATTTCTGAAAGTCAAGAAGTTTCCACAAAGATGTAGAACACAGAATAAATTCATCTATTCATTCATTCATTCAACAGAGCTCTACTGAGAGCTTAGTTTGTGCCTGGCAACTCCCAGAGGTGTAGGCGTGGCCTTTGCCCTCAAGAAGTACACGGGCTAGTTGTGGAGAGCTAGGTGCCCACAATGATGTGAAATGTAATGTACAATGGCAGAGGCAAACACAGTTTGCGGTCAAATAGACATACCTATCCTGCAGTTAGGAAGAGAGGGCCATGGCCCAAAGGGGTATCCCAGGAGGTATTGTTGAGCTGAATTTTACGGTAAGCACAAGGGGGCAGTGGCAGGAAAGCTCTCTTGGCTCAGGGGAATGCAGTATATGCAAAATCCCAGAGGTCTGAAATTGTCTTCTGATCTCAGAGATGTACTGTGCTCAATCTCTTGCTTTTTGAGAGTTTCCACTTTGCTTGGACACGGGCCCTAGATTTAGGGATTGGATAATTCTCATGAGTGCTAGTCATACCTCTCCAATCTCCTATAGGGCACAGGACACAGGATGGGAGAAATAGGAAACCTTTGGATCTGTACTTTTAGATATAAAAAGCAGCACCATCAATACCACCTTCCTATTGGGGACTGATATCCAATACTGTAAAATTCAGTTGTTAATGTTAATTAGACAAAGGATCCTTTTCACTTAAAATAGAATGAGATGACACTTATTCGGGATAATTCAGGGAACCACCAGTCTGAATATTAGACTACTTGGAAGAGTTACAGTAACACAAATAAGATAGCAATGTTACCTTTTGGTAGTCTATAGGGACTTACATTACTGAATATTTAATAATGACTTGTTTCCTATAACAATGATTTGTGAGTGACTGCTTCCCATGTGTTGAAACAATGTATTCTCTGATGTATTTTGACACTTCCCCCATCAAATGTTGTTTTTACATTTAAATTGCTTTGTGAAAGAAGAAAAGTTTTGCTGGATGAAGTTAAACTTCAGCCTAGAGTGAAAAATTTCTCATCAACCAATTCTGAGTTAATAAAATTTTACCTTAGTTCACATGAACTACTTTACTCTGACAAAATGTGAAATATGCTTGGGGAGGAAGAAGTGGTGAAGGCAATATTTTGGGGGTTATAGGCTTTGTGAGTATTGACACAGGAAAGTAGGATTCAGGGAGCTTCTGTGTCCTCATGGGCTACACACCCAGCAGACATGTGTTAAAAATGGTGGGCTTGTCTCGTACCTGAACCCTCAGCAACCTGCTCTTTGTAGGGCACCTCTATCTGAGATCAGCAGAGTCACAGCCTGTCTCAAGAGAAGGAAGGACTTGCTCAAGGTCAGCAGATGTGCTGAACCCGGAAGGACCAGAAGGGCCAATTGCTTGGAAGGGCAGAAAGGGGCAGCTGCCCTCACCCAGTGCTATGTCACCATGCTGGCTGACTGATGGGCTTTCAGCTTGGCTACAGCACTGGGTGGTGGCAGCAGCTCTTCCTCCTCCACTCCATGAGCATCCCTGCAGTGTCTTTCTCGTTATCCCACATTATGCTCTGCCATCCAGAGCATCACTGCTCAAAAGTGGCAAAAGTGGAGGTGGAGATGGGCAGGAATCCCCCTCCCTCCTTTAGACTTGCATTTGAGAATGGGTCAATAACTAGATTTTTTTTTTTTTTTTAAATGGAGGATCCAGGAATCAAATTTTGGCCCCTAAACAGAAGAATCTGCTGCAAGACAGCCCTCTTGGTTTTTGCTATTGTTGTTTGCTGTTTTTTTGCACTGTTTTCTGGACTTCTTAAATTTTTTTTGAAACCATGATCACCTTGACTTCAGAGTTTTTTTCAGGTGGTTTTATGTGTGTGTGTGTGTGTGTGTGTGTGTGTGTGTGTGTTTGTGTATGTGACCTGGGCTTGAAGAAAGCTTGTCTCAAATCATTTTCCTGGCAAGGACACTGTTGTTGGACCAGCCAGTTCTGAAGTCTGAGAAACCTGGAAGCTTCCAGCACACAGGTCATGTCCATTTCTCACCTCTTCTTCAGAATCATCTGATTGGAATACAAAGTATGTCTGTGATGCAGAAACACTTAGACATATGAAGCAAAGCTTTACTTTTATGGGCTTGTTTTTTAGAGGGGGAAAATGCTGATGTGTGCCAGATGATAGTCACCTTTGAAGCATCTGGTTGCATCTACAAATAGCTTACACACCTCTTACTGAATGTTTTCCTGTTCGTAGAAGCATGCCAGTGTGTTGAAAGACTTTCACAGGCGCTCTGGCCCATTTCACTTATAGTCCTTTCCATATTTTATTGGCTGCTTTTGCTGATAAGAAAAGTCTATGTAATTTGGGTGAAGCTACATCAGGAAAAACTCAAAGTACTAAATCCAAGGAGAGTGTCTTTAAAAAAGTAGGTTTTGGCCTTGATAACCTAAGTTTTTGTTTCTTCCTTGCTACAGGAGTTTGTTCACAGAGTACATTACTCAGTGTGAAGTGACCAAACTCACTTATTTGCCTGGGCAGTGCTGGTTCACTATTAGTTGTCTGGAATAAGTAATAATTTATCTTTTTGCTCTCAAAAGTGACCTGGTTGGGACAATATATTAAATGGCCACCCTCTATAAAGTCTGTCACCTGCTGTCTCTCTCTCATGCACAGAGATTCTGAGATGCTTCAAGTTTCTCCCAGTTTTTGCCCATGTTGTTAACTCGGTGTTTTTGAAGATGTACCTTTACCATTGGCTGGTTCTGTGTGGGGAAATAGACCCATTATTTCAGAGTCATTCATGGTATAGTGTCCAAAGGTTTTACCCTGACTCCCCTAGAAAAAAACAAACCAGCAAACTTACCATGTCCACTGCCTAGAGGGAGAGAGGACTTGCTAGACGCCTAAACCTCAATTGCATGCAATTTACTTATGTAGCAAATTCTCACATGTATCCCATAACTCAAAGTATAAATAAATAAGAAAAAAATTCCAAATGTACCTGGCTTATTTGTTTGTTTGTTTATTTATTTATCGGAGGGGTCGGAGTCTTACTCTGTCACCCAGGCTGGAATGCAGTAGGATGATCATGGCTCACTGCGGCCTCAGCCTCCTGGGCTCAGGTGATCCTTCTGCCTCAGCCTCCTGAGTAAGTGGGCTGGCAGGTGCATACCACCAAGCCTGGCTGATTTTTAAAATTTTTTGTCGAGATGCAGTCTTGCCATGTTGCCTAGGCTGGTCTTGAACTCCTGAGCTTAAGCAGTCCTCCTGGTTCTTCTTGACTAGTTGGCAGCTGCAAACTTAGAACAGGAGGTGTGCTTCCCCAAATTCTCATGCCCTCCAATGCCACGACAAGAGGAATAAAAATGGCCTTCACAGAAATAGTCGAAAAGGATGAAATGCCTGAATGTCTGGGTGTACTGGGCAAACCTTTTCCAACCAGACTCGCGTGGCTCTGTGATGTGCTCTTCCCTCTGCAAGACATGTCTCTGTGGCACCATGAGGTAGCATGGGGACTTGTGTTCTATCCTGCCGTCTGTTTCAGTTTTAGAATGTAATTTCCCCAGATTCCTTCAGGAATGTTTCATCACAAAGGACTGCTCTTGCAATGCCCCAGGGAGTTGTTCTGTCTCCATTTTCCTGCTTTTTTCGTGCTCAGTGCTTAATGAACTTTTCTTGGCTGTTTCGACTGTCAGCATTTACAGTCTGCTGTTGGATGTTAGTTGGCTTTCTCTGTGCTAAACTGGACCTTTCGGTGGCAATTATAGTTCTTAATCACCATGAGAAATTTGAGGGAAAGGTAAACCTTCCAAAAGTCTATCAATGCAGCAGCAGCAGAAAGTGAGTCTAGCAGAAAAAGGAGGGAGAAGAAAAACCCTTGGGTCCATTCTATGCTCATAAGGCAGAATGTGGCACACACTGGCCATTCCTGCAGAAATAAAGCCAAAAAGAAAAAAGTGATGCTACATCAATTTCTCCCTTTTCTAGTGTTTATGCTACACAATTGGCATTTGGTTCATTCATCGATGGGTTAATAAAACAAGAACAGAATATACCAACATTATATTGCTCAGGAGACAAATGTGACATGATTTCTGACTTCAGAAAGCTCTGAGATTAGTGGGAAGAACAGCAATAAACTGACCCCTAGAGAATAGTGTCCCAAGAGGATGATAGACCCATGGCATCATGAGAACACAGGAGGGCACTGTCTCAGTCTGGGGAGGGACTGGGGAGGCTAACGACCAGGTGGGAGTCTGCTAGACTAGGTATGAGGACAGGCTGGCATCTCCAGGGAATTAGAAATAGTTTAGAATGGCCTGAGGAACAGTTCTTACAGGGAACTTGTGGCAGGTCCATTCATTCATTCATTCATTCATTCATTCATTCATCCATTCCAAAGTTATTTATTAAGAGCCTGCTCTTTACTAAGTGTAAAGTCCACATTTATGGAGACAGAGCTAGAAAAGCAGGAGAGATCTCAAAGGGTCTTGTGTGCTGACGACAGCAGCGCAGACATTATCTGGAAAGCCATAGAGAGCCAGAGGGTCCAACCTGGAGATGGGCATGATCAGACAAGTGTGTTGGCTGTTGTGTGGGAGATGGGGGTGGGGGAGCACCTGGAGACACAGGGACTGGACAAGTGAAAAAGAATCAGCCTATGTGAGTGGGAATGGGAAGGAGATGATCTGGTCAAGAGGTTTTGAGTCAATCAGATCGATTGATAGTATTGAAAATGAGAAGGGTGAGTCTGGGATGACCGTCTGAGCTGTATTTTAGGTAACTGCTGGATGCTGGTGTCATTCCCCAGGATGGGAGAGGGTAGAGGCAGGGGTGAGGAAAGGTGACAGGCCCAGCTTTCAGATGGGTCAGAAAAGTTTGAGGTCCTGTTGGAGTTTCAAGGTGACATCCATAAGGCTGTCGGACTTACGGGGCGGGCCAGTAGGAAAGAGGGGTGAACTGCAGTTCTGGCTGGGGGGGTCATTAGCTTCCAAATTCTGAGGAAGTCATGGGTGTGGCTGAGATCATTTAGTTATCAAATAATAATTGCGTCTAATAGACATTTGTGAACACTTTGGGCGAAGTACTGTGCTATGTACTAATCCGTTTTCTCTTCAGTAGGACCCTGTGAAATAGCTTTTAACTGTCTCCATTTTACTGAGGAGGAATTTGAGGCACAGCAGTTTAAGCAGCTGCTGCAGGTCCCAGGAAGAGTGGTGGGCTGGGGATGCGGTGTGTTGGTGGGAGATGCCCCAAGGGTGGAGAAGGCAGGGCAGGAAGTGGGAACTGACAGACATGGGGGAGGGAGGAGTGGGAGGAGAGTCATGGGGATGGCTCTGGCTCCCTTTTGCCTGACGCTTCTGTGGAATTCCTGGTCTTGGTTGCCGTCCCCTTAAATGCTGCACGTTTGAGTCTTTTCTGAATGTGAATGCCTTCTGTGTAGGGCAAGGAGACTCTGACTCAAAGTAACTTCTCATCTTAGGAGAGTGCAGGGCAGACGGCCCACGGGCTGGGCTGTGAGCATCCTCCTTCAAACCTCCAGTTAAAGGAAGAAAGCACTGTACCTGGCATTGTTACCTTTCCGGGCTCCCAAGAGTTCAGTCAAAGCTGACCTCCCATGTTGGCAAGTTGAAGCCCCTCTCACCCTTGAAGGTTCACTGTGAAGGGCAACTTCTCCCAGAAGCTCTCCAGATTCTCCCACAGGGTCAGGAACTCTCTCTCTCTCACAGGGCTTTGCACAAGCCAATAACTTACCCTTGTTTGTTTTCTGTGGTTGTGATTCTCTCTTGAAGTCCTGGAGGGCAGGAACTATCACTTTATCTATTTGTGTGCCTTGCATGTAGTAGGTGCTTACTAAATAATTGTATTGTTGGTAGCATAATAAATGGATTTGCATGAAGGGAGACAAGGTCCAGGAGGCTTTATTTCTCCTCTAATTTTCCCCTTTAAGGGTGAATTTGCAGCTAACCTCTCCTTGAAGTCTATTCTGATATTTCTTTATTCTCTCCCTGTGTTTCCACAGTTCCTTATTTCTCCCCCATCCAAGAGTATTTATCAGTCTGGCATGTACTAGAATGAGCTTCTGTGTGTGTCTGAGGCCCCTTCTGTCCTTGAGGGCTGGGTTCCTGTTCCTCTCCAAGTGCCAAGTTTATTGCTTGATCCTTAGTCAAAGTTAACAAGTGGTGGTGAGTGGGGTGGAATTCCAGCCCCCTGAGAGCACATTTCTCACCTTCTCTTCCCTCCCTTCGACACACCCCCTTCTCCCTGGACTAATCAGCTGCATTGTTTCATCCCATCCTAATGAGGGGAGCAGGTGGCCCAGCATGCCTTGGGTCCCTCTGTGTCTCTCCTTGGTGTTCACAGCCACCGCTGATCCAGACCCAGGCTCACACATGATGCCACGATGCTACGGGTTTCGGTTTTGATCAGAGCTGAAAACTGCAGCTGAGACCTGAACTGGCTGATAAATTA
Organism: Carlito syrichta; assembly: GCF_000164805.1. Taxonomy (NCBI): domain Eukaryota; kingdom Metazoa; phylum Chordata; class Mammalia; order Primates; family Tarsiidae; genus Carlito; species Carlito syrichta. The sequence continues at coordinate 1,543,150 of NW_007252255.1, read as the reverse complement.
GCAAAGACTTATTTCAGCCAGTTGGGCCAGAGGCTGCAAGTGCTTAGTGCCAAAAGCCATTGCCACAGTTCTAAGTCAGAAACTTCTGAGCTGTTCCTTAAAGAACCACACACCATAGAGGAGGAAACTGATGTGTCAGGGATGTAGGATGGTGTCTGGAGAGCTCCCTGTGACCAAGAGCAGTTTCATTCGCCACTGCTGATCCCTGCCAGCTGAGTCTCACTCTTCATGCAATAGAAGAAGAGGTCACAGAAGAGAACAAGACTGAGAGGGCATGCGTATTTCTGCTATTTCCAATGTAAACATTACACTCAAGCTCATTAGGGTAATAGTTTCAGTGAAAAGATGTATTTCTGCTGGACACAATGCAAGAATTTTTTGCTCATGGAATTTTCACTTAACAATAGGAAAAAAAATTTTTTTTTCACCCAGGCTGTTTTGGCTCCAAATATGGATTTGACAAGTGTTTCCCCAAATACCACCAGGTCTGAAGTATGCAGCTGCTATGGAAATTTCAGTTCAAAAGAACCCCAAATGTATTTTTTTAAAAAATCATTAGATCATGAATTTAAATTGTGCTTTCTATTGTTGCTAACAACATTTGAGTATTATAATTTGAGAGCTCTCAAAGATCTTGTCTGAGAAAACTTTACCATGCATTTAGCTATTGGACTTTCTGCACTTTCATTTAGCATCATGGCAAACTATAAGAAATCTGTTCGGCTAGTTTCACATCCTATTCATTATAAGTTTTACTTTCTGGCCCTAGGACATTGGTGTTTGGGTTTTTAGAATAGTGAGGTGATACTGATTATGAAACTCACCCATCTTTGCATCAGTTTTCTTGAAGTCTCCCCACCTGTCTCTTTACTGCATGTCAGAAGTCATCCCAGCCATCTTTCCCTTTGTGTGATGTGATTTCTGGTTCAGTTTAATGAAGTTGCAACAAGCACATCATCAAGATCAAAGGACACTGTGTGTGGCAGCGTCATTTGACTCATCCTAGTGACACCACTTACTGAAGGACTGGAGAGCAGTTGATTGAGTCAGAGAAGTTGATGCCGCATGGATTTAGGTAAACCCCCCTAGGACTATGCTGGGAACTTTAATGAGGCCTTGAAATTCTGTCAAAAATGACTCTTCATGGCTTCAAAATTAAAAACTACCCTGCTCAATTTAATTTACATGATGAAGATTTTTTATTTTTATTTTTGTTGCTGTTTTTTTTTTTTCTTTTGAGTTGGATTCTCACTCAGTCGCCCAGACTGGAGTGCAGTGGCCACTCCCGGCCTCCGTAGCCTCAATCTACTGGGCTCTGGCGATCCTTCCACCTCAGCCTTCCAAGTAGCTGGAACTACAGGTGCGTGCTACCGTGCCTGGCTAAATTTTTTTGATTAATTGTAGAGATGAGATCTCGCCAAGTTGCCTAGGTGGGTCTCGAACCCGCGAGCTTAGGCAATTCACTCACCTCGGCCTCCCAAAGCGTGGAATTACAGGCTGAGCCACTGAGCCCGGCTTATTTTTATTTTTTATGGGTAACTTTTACCTAGGCCTTTTTTCTTATGATGACATACATCAGGGAAAGATCAAGGTGACGTTTTGGAGTTTGTTCTGGGATTTGTTCACACACATTAAAGTTCTGTATTAAAAACTCCCCACATGCTTGCATTAACCACTTAGTATGGCATATTGAAGGTAACTTGGGTGTCATTGTGGGATAGAAGCAAGGGGTCTCATTGGTTTATAGTCTATGTAAGTGTGCCCATATTACTTAGGTATACAGCAGGATTGAAAAGCAGAGTGAGAATACATTTTTATGATCAATTTTTCTTGATTTTTAGTGTTCCACAGAATTTTGGCTCCATTTTACCTGTTCCAATTAACTAAATTGGCATTGTCACTGGGATCTTTATTTAACAAAACTATGCAAATCAGATTCAGCTCTCTTTTGACAATTAAAGTAGAGGTTAGGAAGTACAAGATGTGAGTCAGTTTTTTCCAGAGAAACAGAACCTATAGGATAGAAGGAAGGACAGCTAACTAGATAGAAAAATAGACAGGTAAAAAGATAGATAGATACAAGAAAGGATTTATTATAGGAATGGCGGGCAAGTTTATGGAGGCTGAGGAGTCCCATGATCTGCCATTTGCAAGCTAGAGAACCATGAAAGCTGATGAGTAATTTAGTCCAAGTCTGAAGTCTGGAGAATGAGAAGTGCCAATGTCAGGGGACAGAAGATGAATGTCCCAACTCAGGAAGAGAGTAAATTTGCCCTTTCTCCACCTTTTCAGTCTATTCAGACCCTCAATGGATTGGATGAGGCCCACTCCCATTGGTGAAGACAAATGTTCTTTACTCAGCCTGATTCAAATGCTAATCTCTCCTAAAAACACCCTGACAGACACACCCAGAAATAATGTTTTACCAGCTATCTGGGCATCCCTTAGCCTAGTCAAGTTGACACGCATTATTAATCTTCACATATAACTTTGGTTAGACTAGATTGAGAAGTAAAAAAAGCTCACAAACAAAGTTCCTATCTTGAGGCCCAGGAAATACTTTTTGTGAATTGTTGGTTACAGGGAAAACTGGAGGTAATCATTTTAGACATAATTTTGTATGCTTTGGGTCTGCCTGAGAGCTAGTTCTGCTCTACAATCTTCTATGAAATGCTTTAATAAAGGCCAGGGAGTAATTCAATTGCTCTGTTGATGACTTTGTCCAGTATTTTGGATGAGGATGAAAATTCATGCTGAATGAGAAGGCTAGCTTGCTTTTAATGTAACCATTTTGATGTTGCTTTGTTAATCGAGGGGCAGTTTAGAAGCCTGAGAGGGCTGTGTTCTCACCACCACCCAGAGGAGATGGAACATGACGGTGGAGCTCCGTGTGGAGTCTGTTACCAGTTGGGTATCATTTAAAATCAGTTCCTCTGTTTGTGTAAGAATTAAGAAATAAGCTTTACCATTAAATCAATTTGTGTGTGTATGTTGAGGGTGGATCGTGGAAGTGGCATTATTTTAATTGGAATTTCTTTAAGAGTAATTTTAAAATAAAGTATTTTCTAATTTGGAGCAAGAACTTCCTTAATCAAGAATTTTGCATAAACTGATAACTATGTTATCTTATTAATAGACCATATTTAAGTGTTCTCACCACAAAAATGAGAAGTATGTTAAGTAATGCATGTGTTAACTAGCTCAATTTAGCCATCTCACAAGGTATACATATGATGTTTTGCAATATGTAAGTGAAACATAGATACAAGATAAATACAACTTTTATTTGTCAATAAAAAAATAGACCCTAAAGTGCTTTGCTTAGGTGAATTTCCTACGAGAATTGAGGTGAGATCCCATTTGGAAAGATCACAGGATACCCAGATGCCAACTTCTCCCAGTTGTGTGCTTCTGAAAGGTGCCTTGCCAGGATGTGGACTCCTCCTTTTCCTTCTTTTTTTTTTTGAGTTGGAGTCTCACTCTGTCGCCCAGACTGGAGTGCAGTGGCCGCTCCCGGCCACCGCAGCCTTGACCTGCTGGGCTCCGGCGATCCTTCCGCCTCAGCCTTCTGAGTAGCTGGAAATACAGGCACACGCTACCACACCTGGCTATTTTTTTTTTTTTTTATGTATTGTAGAGATGAGGTCTCGCCAAGTTGCCCAGGCGGGTCTCGAACCCGCGGGCTCAGGCATTTCACTCACCTCAGCCTCCCAAAGGCGCGGGATTACAGGCTGAGCCACCGAGCCCAGCTCCTTCTCCTTCTTTATGTGGCAATTTACCATGTGCCTCACTTGATGAAACCTAAAATCAATTTATCTCCTTTTTCTAGTGAAGGAGCAATAGCCTTATGAATTCTATTCTTGAAGCCTATGTGGAATTACCCAATTGAAATTTTCCTCTTCATGCTAAAATATCAGAGTTCCTTTAGCCTTTCTTTATGGCTCTTAATCTCTTCTTTAACCCCTATTGTAGGCGGAAATTATCCTACAATGAATCTCACAGTTGCTAGATCTGTCTGTGTCCATGAACCCAGAGTCCAGACAGCGGGATTGCCTCCCTAAGACTCCCCATGAGTTTCTCAGCTGTCCAGTGGCAATGCTCATTTACTGAGCATGGAGAAGGGAAAAAACATGGGCTCTGGAGTTGACTTTTATCTGTCACCCATGCATTTAACACATGTTTAGTGAACACTTACTAAGTGCCACTTAGTAAGAGCTTAAGGTCCATTAGGAAGCATGTAATACACAAGAACATATTATAATTATAGTTTATAATTATGAATTACAATTATAGCTTAATTGTAATTTAAATATAATCAAAACAATCCTTACAACTTATAAGTGCAATGAATTATAATGGGAGGAAATAATGAGTTAGGGATGTCTACTTTAGTCATAGAAGTCCTTTTTGATTCATTAGAGTTTTAAGGAAAAGAATTAAACATGATTTCTATGGTTACTGTGGTAGGACTGTAAGGATGAGGGTTGGATGGTCAAGAGTAAGGAGTCTGGACAGACGGGGCTCCGTGCTTGGCTCAGACACTCACTGGCTACACTCGGGGTCAAGTTAACTTTCCCTACATTCATTTTCTGTATCTGTATATTAGGGATAAAAACACTGGCTACACAGAATGTTTTGGAGGATTAGAAGTAAGGCACATAAAGCTCATAGCCCAGCCTGGCACCTTCCGGGTATCAATAAATTGGTGCTATTACCACTACCTTGCGAGGGCATGTGTCCCTAAGCCTAAGTTGTGTTCTGTTCGTTTTTCACCTCTGCTTTCGTGGAGCACTCTCAGGCCTGTGCGCCTTTCCCAGCTCTTGCCCAGTCCAGCACTCATGTGCTGATCTCCCTCTCGTACCAGGCATGCAAATGGGAACAGGAGACCGAGATTCGTCACACACCCTTGAAAGCTCAGTCCAGTATAGCAAGTGCTTTGAGAGAGGAATTTTAGGATCACAGAAGAGGCTGCTGGGGTCAGGGCTTTCTTGGAGAAGTAGCTCCAGATGAAGATGGGAACCCAAAGGTGAGAGAGATCTGCAGAGTTCAGGCCTGGCAACCAGGATCCCTGAAGTCTGACCCAACTATGACTACAAGTCATTTTCCCAACACCGAACGCTGCAGCACCCTGACTACTGTCTTGCTGCCGTCTCCTCCTTCCTGTTGCCTGTGGCTGCTGTACAGGTCTCTCCCTATCCCAGGCAGGGGCAAAACACTCTGCCTCCTCTGAGTTTTTGCCAGCAGCTCCCGGCCCACACCCTTCATTCTCTGGCCCAGCCAAGCTGGCAGCATGTGCCCCCCACCCCCACTCTATGTTGGGTCCTTAGTACAACACTTAATACATTTCCATCATTCATTTCAAATGTATCTCTTCTGCCAGGCTGTCAGCTATTCAAAGGCAGATTTCTGCCTCCTTTTTTCTTGATCCCAAGCACCCAGAACAGAAGTGGCACATTGTAGATGCTCGGTAAATACATGTTGAGTGAAACAAAAAGTGCTACTTGTTGTCTGGTGATGTTTATTTACCTTGACTCAACAAAGGCTTTGAGGTGAACTTCAACAAAGGATGTAGAGACAACAAGATTAATAAACCAACAAGACACTAGAAATAAAGGAGAAAGGAGGCAAAGCAAGCAGGACTACAAGGAGAATTAAATTCTTTTTGTGGCTGGGCCAAAATTTATCTCTGGGCTTCCTACCACCAAGGACAAAAGCAAAAAGAGGACAGTTATATAGTTTTTCCCAGGAGAAAGAAAAAAGCACATCTCTTTTTAGGGAAAGATTGGACTGCTAGAAGAAGACAGGTACTAGAGTCTTTATATTAATGTCAAATACCTGTGGCAAAAGTCATTAAAGCTTATAAACTAGTGGAGGCTCACTGATATCACAAACAAGACAAAACAGGCAACAGAAGCATTACAAGTAGGAAAGGAAAATATTTAAAAATCTGTTTGTGAGCAGAAGTTGTAAAATGGGGCAACAAAGTGTTCTTACCAAGGAGAGTGAACAGGATGAGGAAGCCGGTACGAATCCTTAGTCTGCCATTCAGTCTCCATGGCTCATTCGGCTTGCCAAATATTCTCACTGCTGCTTGTGAATTAAACTGTCTTCTTTGGACTGTCTGGTTTCTCCCTGTTCTCTGTTTAAGCTGTGCCTGGCTTCACTTCACTGTCTTTGTCCGGACTGTGCTTCCTACCCTGTTGACCATTGTTACTCTTCTCCGTTGATTCAGTTACTGGTATCCCTCAAGGGCCAAGTTCAGTCTCCCCTTTTGTCTCCCACCCCTTCCATTCTTAGCCATTTCATTCTTCCCCATGCCCTGTGGAGGGTACTACTCCTTGGACCCCAGTCATCATCTGTTTTCTGTTCTGCTTTATGGTTTTATCCTCACTTGTCTTATTGTCAGTCTCATTATAAACCTAAATTCCTTCAGGGTGAAGGCCATACTTTTTTTATATCTTCACTTGCCAGCAACAGAGGGGCTGGATGGCATTGGAGAGATTGGAGAATCTGGAAACTGATGCCTTAGGTTTGACCGATTGTTAGCTATGTGGCCCTGGTCAAGTCACCTTGTGCCTTTGGGAAGTGATTTCCTCACTTATAAAAGGGGGACAATAGCTAACTCTTTCCCATTTACTTAACAGAGACCCAGTGAGATAAAGAGGGCAGACCTTTGAATGTCTCCAAAACGTACAAGTACCAGAAATATGTTCAGCACACTATACGTGATGGACAAAGAGGGAGGCATGGATGAGTGGCCTCTATTTAGTCTATTTCGGACTTTTTTTTTTTTTCCCTGAGAAAGCAGGATTTATTGAGAGGATAGAAAAGCTCCCACAGTGGGAGGGGACCCAAAGGGGTTACCCTTGTTTTGGACTTCTAATTGCCGTGGAAAAGACAGTGCAAGTCAAAAGGAGGAGAGATGAAGAGTGTGAGTACAGGTGGAGAGAACAGGCAGAGAGGATGGGTTGTCATGTTGTCCTGGAATGTGACCAGTCATGCAGATGCTGGGGATGGGGAGAGTGGAGCTGACTGGCACATCAGGGCCAGCGGGAAGGGGCAAGCCATGGGGCAAGGTCCAGGAGGGACCAGGACTGCCTGGAGTTCCTCTTGAAATGGTGAGCTATGGCTCATAAAGCTGGAGCAGCCCAGCCTTGCAGGATATCTTCAGAAACTGGGTCGTTTATTAAAGCAAAGTCTTTGACTCAAACACAAGTTTTAAAAGTCAGCTCCTTATCAAAGACAATGTTTTTTGGGAACCCCAAGTGGAAAAGGCACTTACTGATCTTTGCCACCTTGGCTGCTGATGCTACTCATGAAGGAGAAGAGGTTGGGATGGAAAGTAGACGGGAATGCTTGAAAAAGAAAAGGAACGGGAAGAGTCAGAGGAAATTATAAAACTAGCAAGATCAGATGGGTTAGATGCGTTCTTAGAACAAGGACATGGAGTGGAATGAACGCCCAATGGCTGTCTATTGTGGGAATTAACTACCAGAGAGTTGATCTCCTTTTACTTGTTCTAGTTGGCCAGCTTTCAGACATTGTTGTTCAGACTTACCGCAAAACAGTCCTCCATAAGCTGGCATGTCTCCATCACACTGTGATTTCAGTTGGAGGAGAACCCAGGCACACTGGCTGTGTGAAGCTGCTCTTCATTCCATGAGCACTGCTAGATGCCTGGGTCATTTCTTTTGGAACTGTTTAGGGCTGCAGTTACTCCCCCCTTTGGGTTATTTCTCAAGTTTCTCTTTTTCTTTCTTGAGTTCTATCATCAGGCTTGCCAAGTATTAGAGTTAAGGTAGGTAATTGAATTTGGGTTGTTTCCAAAGTGACCAAGTCAGGATTGGTCTTGGTGAGAAGGGTATGTGGTGTTTTGTACTAGATGACGATGACCAATGTCATGTCAACAGTCACTGCCCACTTTCCATCTACTTCAAGTAGACAATGTTTGAGCCAATGGTCAGGGTAGAATGTGTGTTAGGAAAAGGAGGAGGTTTAGATCAAGTTTCCAACCAGGGGACGTTGGCGCAAAGACCGCACCATTCTGGGACTTTGCTATTAACTGACTCAAAAGTAGAGGCTGCTCATTTCAAATGATGTCAGTTCTCAAGGGACCTATAGGCAGCAGTGCCATGTGCCTTCAGGAGAAGTGTTGAGGGACACAGGAGCTAGGAGGTTGACTGCTGGTGAGTTGGTGAAATTATGACTTAATTTGCTAGTTGGCACATGACCGGGCACCTGGAAAGGCCAGGTGGGACATTTGCTCTAATGAACTTTCTCTAAATGGTGTCTGAGAATTATACCAAATTGCTTGTAGGCAGCACGGAAGAAGTTGGTTAAAGCATGCTGCATCATTCGGGGGACCCAGCTTTGGCACTGCCTCTTGTGGAGGCCGTCCCTCTCCAGCTGAGCTGCAACTTCAGGGGTGCTCCTTGCCACTTAGAGCAGTCTGCCTCACCTGGCTGGCTTGCTACAGGAATCCAAGTATTGAGGGTGGCATTGCATTTGCAGAGTCATTTTGTGAATGTGAAAGGCCGTACCCTCCTCCTCATATGAACACCTGGGCTCACATCTAGGGGAGTGGCTGAACTCCATGTGGAGAAGGACCTCAGCGTTCCAGAGTCCCCTCTGTGTAAGGCTGTGCATGAAGGGGCTCTGATTCAAGCTGAGTTCTGGATTCAGACTGGCTGGGCAGCCAGTGGCCACTTCTTTCTAAGCCCCTGCCTTCTAGGCCCCAGTTCAGGAATGGTGCTTGGGAGGCACCAGCTTCCTTGCGAGCCACAGGCCTGGATGGTGGGAATGTGGGTCCTATAGTCAGGGTACGAGCCAGGATCCTCAGGACTTTCTACTGTGTGCATGTCCTTGCTGGAAGGATGGAGGAGGGAGCACACCTTCAGGGTGAGCCAAGGGTGCCTGTCATTTCCACCCTCCTCTCCTTGTTCTCAGCGTCAGGTTCAACCTGGCTTGACTTCTGTCCCGCTGAAGCCTGTGTCATCAGCCCCTGGCTGTGTGCTCTGTTGCAGATCTTTTCTGGCCTGAATGAGTACTCTTTAGAGGAGGAGGCTTCTGGTTTTACTGCCTTCCAGCTCTGTGCCCTGTAAGTAAGTCATACCCCCACCCCCCTTTCAGCCAGGGCCTCAAGAAACCCACCACTACCACCTTCCCCCAAGTTCTCTCCTCAGTCCTGTCTGCAATTGGGGGTGGAGCTGTCAGAAACTTAAGACTGGAGAATGACTTTCCCAAGAAACAGTGGTAAAACTCATTGAGGGGTTTGTTTTCAAGTTGGTTCACAGTTGGATAAAAGGGGAAATCACTGTAATCAGTGCAAAAGGCATTTGGAGCCAGTCTGGAAAATGTGTCATGTCGTCTAATATTTTCTTCATGGGACATGATAGTCTGAAATTAAAAAAAAAAAAAATCCCCTAACAGCTACATTTTTAGAACAGGGTCTTTCAAAAACTCCTTGCAAGTTTGAAAATTAATTTTGAACTATCAAAGGAGTACAGCTGTTAGAAAAGTTAGGAAAGATGGGGGCTCCCACCATCCAAAACATCAGCTCTTCCTCGTCACAGCAAGTTTTTCCCAATTCCCGTTGATATTTTATGTTTGCCATCTGGGTGCAGATACAATTGTGCAAATTGCTTTTTTCACTGGATTTTGGTTTTCAAGTTGAATCCTGAATTCTAATTCTATGTAGCCAAGGAGTTCTTACACCTACATTGATGTGAGTGAATGCCATGCTCCTCAATGAATGGGCCACGAGTCATGTGGCGGCTGGGGCATAGTCTGTTGGTGAGCTGGGAAGGTCTGGCATTACAAGTTTCACTGATAGAATCATTCAGAGCTCTAAAATGGGAAAGAAAAAAATAAATTTTAAATTATAGGTACCATGATGAGAAAACCAGGGTGTCTTGGCATGTCTTTGCCCCTCATAGCTGAGCCATACCCCTCATTTCCAGAGTGAACCATCACTTTCTAGAAATGATTGCCTGGGCAGTGGGTGTGTGTGGGTGGGGGTATGCAATGTAAGACTGGAATCTGGAAGTGTATTTGGTTTTCTTCCTTCTCAGGTCCTGATGGTCTCTCCTTTTCCAGTCCTGGCCTTTTACCTTCCATCAGTGCATCTAGGACCCAGGCTGATATAATCAGCGGGGTCTTAGGACAGAAGAGACTTCATGGGCGGTACAGTCCTGTACTGAGCAAAGTGGGCTTCCCCGCCCCAGCATTCTTCTCCTTTCCTTCCCCTTTCTCCCATCTCAACCCCGTCCTCATTGATATGGCAGTGTTTGCTCCAGCCTTTACTCTGCCTGAGATAATGTATGATTTAGTAGCAGAAACACTGCCTTTAAAAGAAACCCATAATTTGGGAACAGAGCCTTGAATGAGATGGTCTAAGCAGCGGCATTGGGGAGAACATCACTTTGGCTATTATTATGTGATAAGCTGTATATTCTTGTGGCAGAAAGTAGCTGATCTAGGGACTTCTCCCTCTTTATGTTCTCAGTATGTGGACCCCAAACTAGCTGCTATTCTGATCCAGGGGCATTTGAAGCTAAATAAAATCCCAGAGTACAACAGAAGGCAAGAGAGTTCTTATTTGAAATCTGTGGTCGAACAAGGGAGAAATGGATGAGAGGAGAGCTTTGGTCTAGAAAGGTGATGGTTCAGCCAACTGTCATAAAAACAGCTCCAGGTGAATTTAGAATTGGGGGAAGTGACCAATGTGGTGAAAGGCCAACAGGTGTTGCATTTAGGTCTCCTCGTTAAGTCCTCACAATAGCCTCGCGTGGCTGCAAGTGTGACTTTTTTTTAGATGGAAAATATAGTTTATTTAGAAAGTAAATTGGAGAGAGAGAGAGAGAGAAAGAGGGGATTCACCTCCCCAAGGAGGGGAGGGGGCCAAAGCTAGGAAACATGGTGACGACCATAGCTCAAAGAGCACATGGCCACATCAGAGTCTAGTAAGGCAATGGCCAAGTATGATCTCCTTTTGCTGCTGGAGGTGTGGTACTCAGGGAAGGCAAGGTAATCAGAGCTGAGCTTCTGGCTTGGATCTGCTGGAGCCTGGCTGAGAGAAGGGCTCGGATGCCCAGACTTCCTCTGTAGCCTGAGGGGAGAAGACAGGGGAGGGAAAGAGGAGAAAGGAGACCCGTGAGCAATCAGAATAACCAAGGGTTTAATAGGGTGCCTGAGAGAGTCTGCTAATTCCCACACTGCAGGGCCTGAAAATTTCATGCAGGTGCTCCTGCCAGGTGGGGAAGTCCATTACCTGGAGGCACTGTGCTGCACCAACAGCCCAGCCGTGCCGTGTGCAGTCTCTTCAAAGCTGTTAAACACAATCCAACAGTGGTCTTAGAAACAAATAGCTGAAGACCAGTTCTCAACCTGACAAGTAACTGTAATTCATGGGCCATGCAAGATATATCCTGTATTTTTAAGTGTAGGAAAAAAAAAATGAATAAAGTCAATTTAGAATTTAGTAAAGACTCTCCTGCATGCATTTTAAAATATTGAGCTGTATACTGCAATGGACCTAAATTTAGAGATGGAAAATTAGAACAAAGCCACCTATTTATTGACTCACCACTTTACAAGGAACTGTTGTATTTTGGGCAGGATCTCTGGATAGTTGACACATATTATCTTCCCTGTGGAAACTATGAAATTTACATTTTCTTGAGCATTCCTGCCTTTGATTAACTTTCCTACAGGCTCTATTTTAAGAATTGTGTTTCCCTCTCATCCTATTTCTATACTACATGGATATTTCCAGGGTTTTACACTTTTCTTTTATGGAAACAACTTGATTTAACCATGAATTTTTTTCGATGTTCTCAGGTATGGCATAATGACTGCCTGCCAATTATACTTTTATTAAGGGATACTCCAAGGCTTATTTGAAAAGCTTTTCCCTTTGTGGTACAGTTGATACAACACAAAGGCCTTGGTGGTAATGAGACCAATCCTAAATGACAGGCATGCCATTCGCTGAAAGCTGAGTGGCTTTCTCACTTCCAAAAAATGGTGAACACTGCAAAAAGACATGAACTCAGAAGCGGCCCTTGCTATTGACTTGAGAGTGAAGAAGGATGTCCATTAAATAGTCCAGTGCTAAGGGTGATGACTCAACCCCTAATTAAGAGAAAAACTGGGAAAGTGGGTATATTTCTTCCTAGGTAGCCAATTCTTAAATTTTGAGAACTGTAAAAGTAAATTAAGTATTGGATAAGGGAAAATAGAGAGCATATATCATTCATTCATTCATTTCAATTTAAAAGCGTTGTCTAATTTCTTTGTAGGTGACATGAAACCAGAGTTTTGGATATTTACATGATATTCAGTGAGATTTCACGGCATGGTATAGGCAGTGGGTAAGGAACAGTAACCTATGGGGTCTGACAGTGATGGTATTTACTCATTGACCTTGGTCAAGTTCTTTAGCTCCTGTAAGGCCTCAGTTTCCCTTCCCTCAAGCTGCTCATGGACAAGTGGGAGAGTCAGAGGAAAACCAAACAATGGCACAGATAAACAAAATTGCAGCTGATCAAGTGCTTGAGAAGTCTGGAGTCTGGTGTTCAGGAGGGGCAGCCACAGGGAGCTGCTCAGGGACAGCAAGGAAGCTTAGTGAGAAAACAATGCTGAGCCCAGATCTGGAGGATGGGTAAGAACTGACGAGGAAAAGCGGGGAGGAAAAGGTGATCTCAGTGGAGGAAAGAGCATTGGTGAAGGACCTGTGATTAGAAGAGGTGAGGCCAGTGTGTCTGCAGGGCAGGGACCAGGACCTATAGGGTCTTGCAGGTCAAATTTAAAAGTTGTGTTTTAAGAGCAAAGGAACACCAGTGATGTGTGCCAAGTGATGTGTGTGTGTGTGTGTGTGTGTGTGTATGGACATGGGTGCATGTGTGCTACGTGTGCGTGCATGCATGCATGTGTAGGCTGGGTGAGGGTGGTAAAGCATGACTTGATGCACTTTGGTTGAATCACTGTGGCTACAGGTAAGAGAGAGTTAGTGGATGTGGATACGTCTGGCAGGCATCTGCTGCAGTTGTTCAGGGTACAGGTGATGTAAATTATGCTAAGGTAGTGGTATAGAGATTGGAGAGAAGTGAATGGGCTTGAACTTAGTTTGGAAGCCAACCCCAGGGTTTGTTGGTGGTTGGGTTATGGGTAGTCAGGTAAGAGTGAGGGCTTAAGAATGGCCTGTGGGCTCCAACCCCATGGGTGGATCTATGTGGGGCCATTCTAGTGCCAACTTGGAAGGCCTGGAAGAGGACAGATTCAGAGGGAAAGATCAGGAGTTTAGGTTCAGTTCCAGGTGTTTGTTGAGTTGTTTTTGAGATGCCCTAAAATCCTGGGCTTGAGCCTTGAATCACTCCGGCGCTGACCAGCTTGGAGGAGGTTCGTGAAAGTGGTAGTCAAGACCAAGCCAAGCCAGCAAGACAGCCACTAGATTGAGCGAGAGAAGGAAACATGGTCCACAGAGCTAAGCGAGATGAGGGAGTGAAGTGTTTGGTTGTATGTTGGGGCGCTGAGGTCTTTGGCAATTTTCAATTATAGTAGGATTTTGTAAAACACAATTTTCAGGTCATATAAAAAAAGATTGTTTCTCACTCTCTGCAATAGTGAAATCATGGAACCAACCTAGGTGCCCATCAGTGGTGGTGGAATGGATTAGGAAAATGTGTCCATGTGCACCATAGAATACTACGCAATCATAAAAAAGAACAAAATCATGTCCTTTGCAAGCAATACAGATGCAGCTGGAGACCATCATCCTGTGAATTATCACAGAAACAGAAAACTGAATACCATGTGCTCTTCTCAATAAGCAGGAGCTAAACACGGTATACACACAGGCACAAGGATGGAAGTAACAGACACTGGAACACTCCTAAAAGGGAGAGGTGGGGTTAAGGGTTGAAATCTACCCAGTGGGTACTATGCCCACCACCTGGGTGACAGGCTCAATAGGAACCCAGACCTCGCTATATAACAAACCCGTACATGTATCAACTCAAAGTAGAAAGAAGAAAAAAAAATCAAAATAGGAAAGAAAAAAAAAGAGAGAATCAAAATAGAAAAAAAGAGACTGTTTTTGATGAAGGCAGAATTAAATAAGATAATCTCTGCAAAATGCTGGTGTACTGGCAATGCTCAACTATAGAGAGCGATCTGTCTCTTATTTGTATAAGAAGGAGAATTTGTAAGAAGGTTCTGCCGGGTTTGCTTACCCTCGGCACCATTGACACCTGGGGTTCACCTGATTGTTGGGATGTCCTGTGCATTATAGGATGTCTAGCAGCAACTCTGACCTTACCCCCCACAGAAAGACAACAAAAAGTGACATTATTAATTGTCCTGGGAGGGGTGGGGGAGCAAAATTGCCTCTGTTGAGAACCATTGGCTTAAATAAAATAATTTTTAGGAATAAAATTGATAGACTCATATTTTTTCTTACTTTTATAAACAAACAGCTGGAAGGGTATGGCACCTTGGATTGTCTAATCTATTACAAGCATAAGTCATGGGCCGTGGGGAAAATTCACTGATTTATTATCCGAGCATTTTAGTTGCCACTGAATACACAGCTAGTGTGAGAAACAAAAACCAAGATTACGGAAAGGCTGACTCTAAATGTTTTCTAATTCTTTTGGAAGAATGAAAGCATAGAATTTATGCCACATGAGAGAGGAGTCAGCTCTTCCTGGAAATGTCACAGTCCACACCCGGGGGACACAGTCTACTATCCAACTCTCCCACTTGAGGCTTCTGCCCTGCGACAGACTTTTGTTAATATTTATGAAGAGACTTAATGCCCTTTGGTGTAAAAAATAAATCTAAATGAACATCACCAGCGGGATAGCACCATATCTCCCCAAACATATAATCTGTTTTTCGGGGTTGGCGAACTTTGCAAAATAAATCTCATTCAATGCCACACACTGTCTGCAGTATTTATCTCCAACGCCCTGGACTACTGAAATCCTTAACGCCTTATAGCTGACTTCAGCAAACAAATTTAACAACCTAGTTAAAACCAAATAGTTTTATGGAGATGCTGTAACTTCTTTTTTAAGTTATAGCAGGACAGATTTAGGAAGGGAGACAATAAAACTCTCGTGGTTGCTCATACACTATACGTCGCTGTGGAACATTAACGCAAGAACGCCAACCTAAGTGGCAGCCTGGGACGACTGGGCGTTTAGAATTCAGAGCTCCTTTTGCTCAGTGCTCCTCTGTGCCAGAACAGAGGGCTTTTCAATTTCCGGTTATACTGCACAGTTTTGCAGGGACATGTGCTTAATGTTTTTTTTTTTTACCCTAAATGAATTATAACAAGAATGTTCCTAATAGACTCTGATGGGAGGCGTGAGGAAGGGCACACAGTTCTCCACCAGTTGGCTGGCTGGGTGTTTTTTCTGGAGAAGCCATTCACACTGGGGCAGGAGCCGTGGACGGTTCAGGTTGGCAGCTCACAAAATAAAGCTCCTGAGCCCTCAGGTGAGCGACCATAGAGGTTGCCTTGTTTTTCTTCTTCTCCAAATTAGTTTAAAGAATCCTGTCTCTTTTGTAGTATGAGGTGGACACTTGGGCTGGTAGCTCATAGCTCCATTTCTGTGTAGCTTCAGCCTCATGGTATTACAAATACTGTTACAAATACTGAATGTTCTGTATGAAAATCATGGAGAACTTGCTGTAGGATTATAAGGTGGAATAACAAGGGAGATTTGGGAGGAGGGAAGGAGGGAGAGAAGGTGGGAAGGGGTGGAGGAAGGGAGAGGGGAACAGAGGGGAGGGGGAAGACAGAAGGGAAGAAAGAGGGAAGTGATGAAGGAAGGAAGAAAGAAGAAGAATTGATTAAAGTCTACGAGCCTCTACTTTGCAGTTATGACTCACCATAGGCAGAGTGTGTCATTCCAGAAGTGGTCCTCTTACAAGAACAGTGGAAACCCCTTCAGGGGTCATGTGGACCAGGTGGGACCTGAGTTGCTGGAAGGGTCTTTTGGGTATACTGTTGTGATTTTGGTAATGCTAGCATTTCTACATGGAAGAAAGGGCTCCTTTCAACAAAGGAAGCTTGTAGAGCTTCAAATGCAACTATCTCATGAAACAGATGAGAAATCTTAGGTCCTGTAGTTCCAGCTACTTGGAAGGCTGAGGTAGAAGGATTGCTGGAGCCCAGCAGGTCGAGGCTGCGGTGGCCGGGAGCGGCCACTGCACTCCAGTCTGGGTGACAGGGTAGACTTCCAACTCAAAAAAAGAAAAGAAAAGAAAAGCAATCTGGGGTCCAAAGAGAAGATGTGACTTGCCCCAAGCCATTCACTAAGTAGAGGCAGGGGTGATGAGGACCTATGCTGTGTATTCATCACAATAACACCTTGAGTTGACAATTTGATGTGCTCCCCCACAGAAGACAAAAGGGCACGGGAGCTCTGGAGGACAGATAGGCATGCTGAGACAGCTTAGGCGCGGGGTGGGTCAGGCCATTGGAGTGGCAGCTGTGTGATTGGCACTTCCCTGTGGCTTCCCTGAGACTGGCCTGACAGAATTAAGAGGTGATAATGCTGGTTTCTTTGTACCCCCTTTGAGCTAGCACACCCACCCATTCCCTGTCCTTTTTCCACCAATCCTTGCCTTAGAAATAGCAACCATTCGTACTTTAGAGGGAAGTTGGCTCAGTTACCCTCTCCTAGAGACACCTGCATGTGGAAGTTTCTTTCTTATTTGATTCTGGCATTGATTGGAGGGAAAGCCACCCAAGCCTGGTGGAGTGTTCTTAGGTGGTGACCTCTGTGTCCAGGCGCTGAGCAGAAGGAAGATAATGGGCGATGGAACTCCGAGGTGCAGCAAAGGAGCTGGTGAATGCTCCCTCCCTCAGCTTCCAGCTGTCCTCCACTTTCTCCTTCCCTCCTGCCTGACCTCACAAACTTCCCCAAGACTCAACTGACAAGCTGGAGACCCTCCTGGGAGCCTGTGGACTGAGCTCTTGGCCTGCAGAGGGGGAAGGAAGCAACGGTGGGTGGGGGAACCTTTCTGCTTCTGAAAGTGGCTTCCCTTGGGGATCTTCTGACAAAAGACCCTGCCAGTTGTGTTCAATTACCTTTCAAAGAGACTTGGCCCTTGCAACAGTCCCCATGAGTTGGTCATCCAGGAGCAATAGGATAGTTGCTGCTGCTTTTGCTGTGGCTTAGCAGCTGGAGCAAAAGCACAGGAAGCTGTGGGCAATGTAGAAAATGATTTTCCAAAGAAAGCATTAACTTTGCACTTCCACGTTTAGAACATTTAACCTATTTAAAGGGAGAGCCTGTTTGCTTTGCAAATGTGAATTTCTTGCAGAGAAACTTCCCATTTGTTTGGTCCCTTCATTCTGAGGCTCTCCAGTATTTTCAATTAATTTTTAAAACATCAGCCAATATTTATAGAGCATCAAATACAGGCTACCGATCATGGGAACTTAAAGGAAGGGGAGACAAGTCTTGTCTTCATGGGGCTTCTAATCCAGAAGGAAAGCTAAACCGAAGTTCAGCATAACCAGTTGCTAGTAAGGTGACTATGATTTAAATGCTAGTGATCTCCCAGAGTAGTTCAATGGATGAACAACATCTTTCTGGGATTCTAGGTCTTTGAGTTGACTGAGGTGTGCGTACAGATACAGGTATACTTCAGATCGGATGTGCATCTGTCTTCCTGTTTTATCTGCAAAGAAAGGGGATTTTCTTTTCCCTCAATTTTTATTTGATTAATATTGGTTTCCTTCCTAGAATTTCTAACTGTTTTATCCTCAGAAGAGTTGTTGTATTCCTTACAGTTTTTGGATCCGTCCAAGAGACTGATTCTTTTCCTTCTCAGGAGCTAACTGGGACCCAGGATGGATCCTGTTCAAAGAATCACCCTTTTATGTCTCATAAGAACCTTGCAAGACAGGGATTTTTTATCACTATTTCATACAAGGAGACCAAGACCCATGGTAGAAAGTTTGGCATACATTTCTCATGTGGCAGGCTCAATTTGAACCTGGGTCTGTCTTCCTCTCCCCAGAATTACTATCTTGGAATATATCCCTAAGCACCCAGGAAGTGTTTCAATAGCAACTTTAATTTTCGTTTTATAAAATGCTCCATTTTCGAGCTGACTGCGAAGTCCATGCTGAAAGATAAGTTAGCTTCAGGGGGCTTTCAATGCTATGCTTAATTTTGTGGAGAACAATTTCTTCTTTTATTTTTTTCCCCTCAGATCAGGAGAGTGCTTTTCTCTGTTAAGTATTCAAAAAGTTAACCTTTTTTCTTCCTAAAATATAACCTAGTTTGATGTCCACGCTCCAGAATCATCCCAAAGTAATGATGCCCTGGGCCATGCAAGTTGCAAATATAAGGATAGGTAATTCCGGGGAGGGTGATGGGGATTTGAGACGAAACCTTCACTGGTATTATTATGCTAACACGTGTTTTATTTTATTTTATTTTATTTTATTTAAGTTGTGGGTTACAAGTGAGGATTTACTACATAAGTAAGGTGCATGCAGGTGAAGTTTGGGCTTCTAGCTGGCCCTCCCTCCCTATGATAGTGATCATGTACCCAGTGTGTTCCATGTGTCTCCCTCCCTCCTTCCTCCCTCCCTTCTCTATCAGTATCCAGCGTCTGCCGATCCCACCCTTGTGCTTGTGTGACCCGTGGTCAGGGCCTGCTTATGAGTGAGAAGACGTAGTGCTCAGTTCTTTGTTCCTGCGACAATTCACTTAGTATGATGGCTTCCAGCTGCATCCATGTTACTGCGAGGGCCACTAACATGCTATTTCTTAAAATCCATAGCTCCTCAAGCCTGCCCTTCCACACATCATTCTTAATGGCATCACTATCTTCCCAGTGAATTCCAGTCATGGGGCCTGGAAACCTGGAAGCTTTGTGGCATCTCCTCCTCACACTCTACATTGTGGAGGCTGTGAATTCCGACCCCTCCCTGGAGACATTGCCCTGAGTCAAGCTTCGCTGTCCTGTTCACGGCTTGCGGCAGGGAACAGATGGAAAAGTGGGCTCAGGCAGCCTGTCAACAGTTCTCAGGGCGCCTCTCCTGGGCCTGGTCCTGCTTCAGGCACTGATCACATGGGCGAGGGGTTGCAACACCCAAAAAACAGCAAAAGCCAAGGGTGAATCAGGCATTAAGTTCCTTGAGAACAGGAGAAATGGGCTCACCCCATAGCCCCTTCTCATGGGATGTGAGCAGCGCTCCTGGCTCACTGGGCTCATGGGGGCCCCTGGACAGGAAATGTCAGTACTTGAGCCCCTAGGCCCAGCACTGGAACTTGGATCCTGGCTGGGCCTGAAGGAATGAGGTTGGATCTAATTGAGTTCTGGGACCTCACATTTCCCTTCCCCACGGTGGGGAGCACACTTGGTTCTGCAGCTTTGGTCTACACAGGCCTTATGCCTCTGGCTTGGTGCTTCCTTGAGGGACTTCTGGCCTCCTCAGTTTGTTCAGGAATGTGTTGCATGTAGACCCTTCTGCATGCCCCCAAGGCAGCCTGCTGCATTAGAATTTAGAAGTTAGCTCCCTAACAGAATATGTTGTCTGTATCATCAGATTGAACGTGCCTTTCTTTGCTTAGTAGATGTTATTCAAAGGAATCCTTTAGCTGAACAAATTTGCCTAGGCCTTTGCTGAGTCCTAGTTTTTCAGGAGTACTTAATACTTCTGAGCATGGCAAACACTAAGTGCTTTTTCAGCACCAAAATCCTGTGATTCTTTGATTCTAAAATGGGATTTTCTAATGAGGAGTTTTCCTAAGGAAAGTGAATTCTGACTGCCCAGGGCATTAAAATCACTATGTAGTTTTCTGGGCAGGCTGGGACCTGTAAAGTAGCTGTCCTTGGGATGGAGGCCTATTTTTTTTGTTTGTTTGTTTGTTTTTTGTTTTTTAAGTTGGAGTCTCACTCTGTCACCCAGACTGGAGTGCAGTGGCCGCTCCCGGCCACCGCAGCCTCGACCCGCTGGGCTCCGGCGATCCTTCCGCCTCAGCCTTCCAAGTAGCCGGAATTACAGGCATGCGCTACCACGCCCGGCTGAGTTTTTGATTTATTGTAGAGATGAGGTCTTGCTGCCCAGGCGGGTCTCGAACCCGCTAGCTCAGGCAATCCACTCACCTCAGCCTCCCAAAGGCGGGGGATTACAGGCTGAGCCACCGAGCCCGGCTGAGGCCTATGTTTAAACTTCTTAGATGCCTCCCTCTCTACAAAGGGTCCACAGGGTTTGCCCTCCTCCCACTGACTGCCTCCCGGAAGCCACGTGTGGAGAAAAGCCTCGGGGCTTGTCTTGTGAATGAGGGCTGCAGACCTAAGAAACATGGAGCTGACTCTTATTTATTTATGTTTATTTTAAAGTTGTGGGTACAAGTCAGGACTGGGTTCATAAGTGGTTTAGGTACAGGTGAAGTTTTGGCCTCCCATTGGATGGCAGTTCGCCTGGATTAAGATCGAGCACCCTTACTGCATGCCCTTCCCCCTCCCTCCCCTCGCAGTGTCCCACTACTCCCAGTCCCTTTTTGGTAATCTTATGATCGGTGTTCAGGGTCCACTTCTAAGTGAGAACATGTGGTACTCAGTTCTTTGTTTCTGTGATAGGTCACTGATTATGATAGACTCTAGATCCATCCAAGTTGCTGCAAAATCCTTCTTTATGGCTGAGTAATATTCCATTGTGTATATATACCACTTTTTTTGTATCCAGTCCAGTTTCGATGGGCAGCATGATTGGTTCCATGCTTTTGCTATTGTGAATAATGTCGCAGTAAGCATGCGTGCACGGGTATCTTTTTGGTAGAATGATTTGAGTTCCTCTGGATATATTCCCAGAAGGGGGATTGCTGGGTCGTATGGAAAGTCAATTTCTAGTTCGTTTAGAAATACTCACATTGTTTTCCATAGGGGTTGAATTAGTTTGCACTCCTACCAACAGTGTAGAAAGTGTTCCCTTTTCTCTGCATCCTTGTTAGTGTCTGTTGTTTTTGGTTTTATTAATGATGGTCATTCTTACTGGAGTTAGGTGGTATCTCAATGTGCTTTTGATTTTTAAGAAGCTGTGTTTTGAAGTTGTGTTTGCCCTGGGGTCTTGTAATCCTCAAAAGCAGCAGAGGGTCTCAGGAAGTCTCCTCTCCCTGAAGGACATTCTGTCTATTGCACATAAGGGCTTTCTTGATCACTTTGGACAGATGTGACCTTTCATTCACATTTGAAGGCCTAGAGTGGGTTTCCCATCTCTTGGTGCTTTGGAAATACTAGTGGCTCCTGGCTTGAGAGGCCAACCTGGGCCACAGGCAACACATCTAGACCCATGCTGCTCCATCCCCAGCTCTGGCCTGACTCTCAGTGCTGAGGCTCCATCTAGTCCCCAGGCCTCAGGGACTCCATTCAGGATTCACTGATGGTGGTGACAGGAAACCTCTGACCTACCTCCACTTTGGACTTGACCGAGGAAACTGAAGTTCCTGTCCTGCTGTTTGCAAGATTTGAAGACAAAACCATACCTTGGGCTGCATTCCCAAGAAAGAACAACCAATCATTTCCTTGTGTTTCACCTCTTGTGGATTTTTGTCGTAAAGAAGCAGTGATTGGTGCATATAAGCTACCGAGCATCAAGAGCACCAATATGGGCACCAGCCCACCCTGACTTCGTTGTCACCCACTGCTCTGTTGTCACCTGCTGCTCTGCTTCATGGCTCTGAGATCTGGATAGCCTGGACCAGCCCATGCACTCTTTACCCCGGTGCTATGCACTCTCTGTCTGCTTCCCCTGGAAGCTCCTTCCAGTTCAGTCCACTTCATCCCATCCCATCTTGTCCCATCCTGTCCCTTCCCTTCCTCTTCTTCACCTTCCCTCCCCCCTTCCTCTCTTCACTTATTAGACATCTTTTGTGCATGAGAGCCCAGTTGCATAGTTAGAAAGGCCTGCTGCACTCTCTGTACCCACTGCAGACCAGATATGTGTCTTTGGGCTACTACTGAGCCTCTCCGAAAGACAAAGCATCTCCTCCCCTCTAAAAAGGGAAATGGAAGGTTACCCACTTTGGTAGGTGAGTAAATGTCAACGACATAGTACAACACTAAATAAAGGATCGCAACTGCTGTTTTGCCAGTTGTCGGGCCCGTGGGCAAAGCAGCACCTGTCCTCCTCACCAAGGATGACCCCAACCCCATGACCAATGTCCTTTCCATGTCCCCAGCCTCTTCTCAGACCCCCAACTACATTTAATTTTATATCCTACCTGGGCTTCAGGAGAGATAATGAAAAAAAAAAAAAAAAAAAACGGAGTTAGGTAAAACGGGAGTTAAATTATAGTAACTTCTCAGCACTTAACCTTAGTCCCTTCCCTTTTTGAACTCACTAGAGAGTGGGGGTGTTTTGACAGACTTGCTCTGTAGCTGGCATCACTGTCCCCATTTTAATATAGTTTTCTGTGTCCTAGACACCTCTCTCCCACGAGACTATAAGCTACTCAAAGCACAATGAAAAAAAGAAGGGGGGCATAAATGAATGATACTGTGGGATGCCTGACCCAGTATTTTCAAAGTGATTAACATACAGAGTTGTCTTCTCCTTCACCAGTTAGCTTTGATAACCTTCTCTCGCTCAACAATTTATTTCTTTGAATTTTAACAATCTTATAACTGAAAGTAAGGCTTATTTAGGAGAATATATTTTATATCACTTTCCCCCCCATAAATGTTGAGAAGAAGGTTTGAGATATGGACCCTGGGCTGGAATTTGAGAGTGGAAAGAGATCAAAGTGTATATTTTCTGACTGCTTGGTTTCTATTTATAGTGCTGCAATGACTTTCCTTCACTACTAGCCTGGGTAGAATTTAACGATTGACCAAAAGGGAAACAATTCATTCTTTCTACCACCCTGTTTTATTCCCTTGGCCTCCTTGCCTGTGTTATCATTTCCTGTCCTGTTCCTATTATGATCTTTCTTTGTCAAGGACGTCTCTCACGATTAAGTGCTTATATCTCCTGTTCTTCAACATATTCGTTTGGATAGATTCAGGACAGATAAAAATGCTAAAAATAGCCTGGCTTCTCTTTCCTCTAGACAGAACACCAAGAAAGATTTTTAGCTAATGGCATTTGACTTGTTTCAATTACTACAGTGTTCTCTAGCTTTTAGTTCTGTAGTCCTTAAAAAGTCCAGATCTGTTACTAGTGAACATTTTGAGTGAACTACTGAGTTCCATCTAATTGTTTCTGTTATACATAGGACTGAGGACTGCGGGCCATTGGGAAGACACAGGAAGAAACAAAAGGGATTTTGATCTAGAGACTGGACCCTGAGACTGTATGAAATAGGTGATGGTGTTACTAAGAATTTCTTACTTTCAGCCAGTTTCATTCTGGGTGAAGTCTGTCAATGAAGTTCCTCTGCTAACCTGACTATGGTGGCAGGTGGGGCCGGAACTGATGGAGAACTTTGACTAACAGACCCACCACCTTGAGTCTCATTCAGTAACCACCAAGCCTACCTGGAAGTGCAACTCTAGGTCATGTGGAAGTGAAAACTTCAGTGGTAGCACCCAGTGTCTATTCTGGGGATTCTGACTTTGCTCTCCTCTCACCTATCTGAAGGGCTGGCTCGACATGGATTTATTTAGTACCTTTCTTTAGGGAACTCAAAAAGCCTTTGTTCATAACCTTATCTTTTTTTGTCCTCAGAAGCTCTATTGGCATTAGAATAAAGATATCCACAAATAAGGTTTTCCATAACTTGCAATTCTGCCATGATATCTATGGTCATTGACAGAATGTCACTGAGTGCTGGTCTTATTGCAAGAACATAGCCTGAGTCTTAAGATCTGAGACTCGCAATTTCTGCTCTGGTAGGACAGTATCTAGATCAAATCTTACCTACGTCACCAGCACTAGCTAATGATTACTACCCACCCCCTTTTCTCCTGTCTGTAGAAGGGGTGGAAATTGACATGGAAAAGCTGAAAAGCTATAAGGAATATTCAACTACTGTTTTATCCAACTTTGATTTCTTGATGACCTCTTCTGAGGTTCAGTTAAAACATAAAATGAAATTTGACTGGAGAAAAACCAGTGTAACCTGTATAACCTGCTTGAGCCACTCAAGATACAAATGTGGTAAGATTACTTTTAATTAATTTCCAGTTAACTTAATGCATATGCTCTTATGTGTCTGTTTCTTAAGGGTTTCATTCAAAATCTATGGTGAACTTTTGGAAGGGGAGTTATAGTGGGCCCAAAGGTTCAGTCAATTCTGCTTCTGAACATCAGCGATAAAGGGAACTGGAAAGGCGCTCGACAGCCACCATTGCAGTTGTTCCCTACTACCTCATGGTGGCCCTGTTGAAGACTAGTCCTGCACAGCCCTGTAGATGCTCATCCATTATGAGCTGATGCTCTCGTGTTGTCCATCCCTGCACCTGCTGAGATGATGTTTTATGAGTGGTCTCCCAGAGCCCAGTTCTCACTGTTTACACAGAGAGGCCTAGGCACCTTTCTCTGGAGAAGGGCACAGTGCCCTGGTGGTTATATTATGAGGAGTTATCAGCAGAAGCTATGCCAGGAACAGCCCTCCCCGACAAGCCTTCAGGTCTTGTATTGGGCTCAAGCCAACAAACAGAGTCTCAATGACTTTCTGGGGAGTTCCTCTTTGGGACCTCAGGACAGAGCCATTGTTCTTCCTGACAGATCCTTAATTTTGAATGTCTGATCTCTCTTTTTTCCTAATAGGCTTTTAGTTTCTTTTATAAAATTTTTAGTCCCATTTTCAGTGACCAGTTCTTCATACCAAGCTGGAAGGAGATGTTTGCTTTTGTTCAAATGTAATATGTTTGTTAGAGCTTAAAGAAGAGCCCCAAGGGACTCTTCACTGAATGAAGAAGATATGTTTTGAAGTGACTTGATGTATCCATCCTCACAAAGAAGTGTTGTGTAAGTGTGGCTATAGTAATGAGTGGTGCATTCGTTGGATAGTAAACAGTCTTTGGCATTCAGCTATAAAAGATTCAAAACCACTTAGGCAGTGGTTTGAATACAGCATTCCTGATCTGTAGGCTGTGGAAGCCTTAACCTCTTTTTAAACTGTTCAGTATAAAAAGTATCACTAGTGATATGTGGCAAATTGACTTGTATTTCTAATATTCCAAAAGGGGTTTCTAAAATTTAAGTAATTCTTTTCACAGGAGTAAATTCTTCAAAGTTTGGTGGAATATTTCATTTAAAATGATTTGTAAATTTCTAATATTAAAAAAGTGGCCTATGTTAAAAGTAATTGTTTAAGAGTGTTAAAAACGTGACTTATACAAATACAAATGAATGTCTATCAAAGCTTTACTTTAACTCACGAATTAACGAAATCACCAATAAGATGTTACAACCAGTTCAAAAGAGAATTTAAAACACACGGGCATAACACAGAAGCAATCAGGAACACTGAAATTAATTTACAAATTGATGTAAAACTCATCAATATCCACAGAGAAATAATCAGTTGCATCACCACCAAACACAATTTACATTTCTATGGACTATGCAAATAATTTAAGTCTATTTCTATGCAAATAATTTGCATTATTATTTTCTACAATTTACATTTGTAAAATAGCTCAAAGACAATGAAAGTGAGTGGTAACCTAGAAGGTGAACTGGACAAGACACACCATAATCTATTTTTGGTCCATTTCAAAGTCTTACACAATTTTATAGTCACTTGCTTGATTCTAAGTTCAGACAAGGGATGATGGATAGCTGGTAGAACACCTTAACAATGATAATAATTTATTCTGGTGCCCAAACCGTCAGTCAGCAGCTGTAAACTCAAAATAGAAGATTTCTCATACATGAATTTCAGATTGTTTTTGGCCACTTTCTTGTTACGTTCTCTATGTTCCTTATTTTCTGTTTGATGTGGTAGAAAGGGCATTAGACGTGGAGACGGGTTGTATTCTCAGTAGTACGATGTACCCACTGCTGCAGCTTTCACAGTGTGAACCCCATGTCTCTGAGCCTCAGTGTTCTCCCTGGAAAATGGGGATACTATTGACTCTGTGAACCCCCCTATATCACTGTTTAGCAGAATAAATGGGAGGATGCTTGGTGATCAATCACAAAGGTTTAGCTCCTTACCACGGAGGTCAGACTCACACTCACACTGTCAGTTCTGCAATTCCACCTGGAGTCTTCCAGTTGTTTCAAAGTTAATAAGGCCAAAGCTCAGCTCTTGATTCCTACTTCCATTCCTCAAAACTTGCTTTTCTAGTCTCGCCTATTTCACTTGATGGCACTCCCTCTCACTCAGCTCCTTAGCCCACAAAGCCAGGGTTCATCGTTGATTAACTATTTCCTTTATCCCTCATGTCAAATCTAACACCAAGCCTTTACCTCCAAAGTATCTTTCCAACATAACCATTCTCACAATTTTCATTTTTTTGCCCTAGACCAAGCCAATGCCCGGATGACTGTTGTCTCTTAATCTCGAGTTGGTCTTTCTACATCCCACCTAAATTCCTTTCCCCTAAAGCAGCCAGTGTGTCCTTTTAAAACATTTATACCAAAACACATCACCCTCTGCTGAAAAACGTCCAATAGGTATATATTGCATTAATAATAAAAATCAAATGTCCCTACTCCCTTGTCTTATTTATTTATTTTTTGATTTGGAGTCTCACTCTTTTTTTTTTTTTTGAGTTGGAGTCTCACTCTGTCACCCAGACTGGAGTGCAGTGGCCGCTCCCGGCCACCGCAGCCTCGACCTGCTGGGCTCCGGCGATCCTTCCGCCTCAGCCTTCCAAGTAGCTGGAATTACAGGCATGTACTACCATGCCCGGCTGATTTTTTGATTTATTGTAGAGATGAGGTCTTGCTGCCCAGGCGGGTCTCGAACCCGCGGTCTCAGGCAATCCACTCACCTCAGCCTCCCAAAGGCACGGGATTACAGGCTGAGCCACCAAGTCCGGCTCTCATTCGGTTTTCATTTGTCTTTTCCCCTCGTCTTCTCTTCTCTTAAGAGACCATGCAAAGCACATCACTGTGCTTGCATACTGTTTGTGGATTTTACTGAAATAATTTTGTATACCCATCCTTAATTTTAAAGGCCATGAGTAAAATTATTCATATTTATTTGTCTCTAAAAAGCTCTGTGCACCCAACCAAAATTGATTTAACATGTTTATAGCTCCCACTGCCTGTTTCTGTAAGTCAGTGGCTCTTAATAGAAAACCACCGCCACCACCGAAAGAGCTCTTCATTGCTATCCTAGAAACAGGTATTAGTCCTTATCCTTAAAGTAAGAAATTTTAGAGCAGTAAAGGAAACATGGAATGAAAAGTGTCCTATGAAAACAAAACAACAACAAAAACTGCAACTTATGTTCACGAATTCTTGAACTTGACCAATTTTCTTTTGCTAATCATTGCATTGAAAGGCTCTCTTTCACACAATTTTGTCTCTCCCCTTAGACAAGAAAAAAAGCTTTTCATGATATACATTAAAGTTGTAATCCTTAAATAATTAGGAAAATCAGGTGAGATAAATATAACTTGTAGAAAAGTTTGACTTTCAAAGTTTATACTTAAGTATTCCTTTCTAGCCATAAAAATATTGGCTGAGGCCAGGCTCGGTGGCTCAGCGTGTAATCCCAGCACTTTGGGAGGCTGAGGTGAGATTGCCTGAGCCCACGGATTCGAGACCAGACCGGGCCACTTGGTGAGACCTTGTCTCTACAATAAATAAAAAATTAACTGCGTGTGATAGCACGCGCCTCTAGTTCTGGCTACTTGGAAGACTGAGGCAGAAGGCTCACCGGAGCCCAGCAGATCGATGCTGGGATGGCCATGAGCATGCCACTGCATTTCAGCCTGAGCGATGGAGTGAGACACCAACTAAATAAAAAATACACACACACACACACACACACATCAAATCAAAGCAAACAGCTAAAGATGAAAGTGGACACAAAAGAAAGGTGAATGTGTGTTAACAGATAAAGTCACTAGGTAAAGTTTATAAAGTGTCTTGTTGCCTGCCATTTCTGCAGGCTGCTGCTTGTTACATGGGATGTGTAAGTCCTTCCTATAGGGTCTGTCCCAAAATATTATAAAGTGTGAAAATGGCTTTAATTCAGGGGAAGTTGATACATCATCTTGCTGTATAACTTAGCAAAGTCTCTTTGACTGGACAATACACAATAATGCAGAGTTTGTGCTATATCAGGAAGGGAGCCCCTTGTACTACTGATACCAGACATAGTATTTGTCAGTCTGTCTAATCTAAGATATTTAATCTTGGACAATCAATGTCATGAGAGATTCTTAACAAGAATAAGCTTCTGTTTCATCACCAAGAATTGAGTGCATTTTGAAATCCATTTGAACCTAACAAGTCTCTTCTGTGCAAATTTGTGAGTATGGATGATGCAAACTTGTAAATCTATAAAGACTAAACCATAGCAGACAATTTATAGTTTGGCCTAAAATAAAGTTCTTAGAGCTCACTTTTAAAATATTTTCTATTTTTAAGTGGATTTTATTGCAAGAATTTTGTTGTTATTTTGATTTTACTTGTTTATAAGGAACATGTAATTTTTTGAAGGTAAAAAAAACACCATAAAATAAAAATAATTTAAAAAGGAGACCCCGAAAAAGGTTCTGAGAAATCCTGCTCTAAGGAAACCTAGTACATCCCAAATGTGTCTGACCAGGTAACCCTTAACTGGTTCTATTGAGATTCTTTGTCAAGTACTGCTCTTGTAAACATTGATCTTGACTGCATACATCTGAGAATAAGTTAATTTTACAGCTAGAAAGAAGTTAAAATATGGCCCCTATGCCTCATTTTACTAGAAAATAAAGCGATCTTGCTTGAGGTGACACAGTTCAGTGGAGACCAACCAGAGACTGGCATCCCCCTATACCAGGAAGGAGAAGTCTTTCGTGCCCATTCCTGTTGAATAATGACACTCTGAAATTAAACTAAATTTGGCCTATGGAGGCCTCCAGACCTTAAACCCCAATGTAACAAACCTAACTTAGTAGGTAAGCTAACTGAAAGCCTATCTCAGGAGCTCACCCATGTACAACAGCTGAGTCTCAGCCAATCACAGCAGCTGGGTTTCAGTCATTCACAGTCTGCCAACTGATCACACCTTGTTCAAATACAACAAATGCTGACTGTAACTAATCATATTGTTTCTGTATCTCACTTCTGTTTCTTTCCATAAGTGCTGCCTGTTCACGTTGCTGAATGAAGCTCTCTGAACCTGTTCTGGGTCTGAGGGCTGCCTGATTTGAGAATTGTTCTTTGCTCAATTAAACTCGGTTAAGCTGAATTTGTCTAAAGGTTTTCTTGTAATGACACAATTGCCATTGTAACATCAGCCATCAGTGAGAGGGCAGTGTATACAGGGGATGTAGCAGGCAGGCTCTGTTGTGTGTATCATGCTAGAAGCGTTTCACATCTCAAGACTTTCAGAAAGATAAATTCAGGTCTGGGCTCAGGAACCTGCTGTTACTACCCGGGGCTCCAAGAACATATTGTCACCCCTTTCTCTTCTGGCACTGCCTCCTCCATCAGGAAATGGCCCGGGGAGGGCTGACCTGCATCTTGGCTCTCCCAGTCATGGCTGCTGCTATCCTGAACTTTTACTTTCCTGGCATATCTTCCGCCTGGCTTCCTAAAGTCCCTGCAGATGCTACAGAAGCAGGATGCACAAGAAATGACAGAATTTGAGCATCTCTGCCTTAAGACCCGACAGAACATATCTTGGGAAGCTTTTGTGGTTATTAGCTAGCCTCTTCTACCAAATGAGGAGGCTGGCTGCCCCCTCCTGCTCTAGGCTTTTGAAAGGTCAGACATGACTGGGCTTGGTGGCTCAAGCTGTAATCCCAGCACTTTGGGAGGCCGAGGCGAGTGGATTGCCTGAGCCTGTGGGTTCAAGACCAGTCCAGGCAACTTGGCGAGACCCCATCTCTACAATAAATCAAAAAATTAGCCAGGCATGGCAGCATGGTAGCGGGTGCTGGTAGTTTCGGCTACTTGGAAGGCTGAGGCGGAAGGATTGCCGGAGCTCAGCAGGTCGAAGTTGGGGTGGCCATGAATGTGCCACTTCACTCTAGCTTGGGTGAACTCAAAAAAATAAAAAATAAAAAAATAAAGAAATAAAGAAAAAAGAAAAGGAACAGAAAGGTCAGACTTCTGACTCCATAAGTGGTCCCGATGAGACACTAAAAGCAATTGTGATTACAAGGGAAGGGAAAAGTGGCACAGCTACATATCTATAGACAGCAAAGTACAGGGAGCAAAGCCATAGGTTTTAATTTGGATATTCCTTAATTTGAAAAATAAAAACAAAACAGAACACAATAGAGCACAACTGATGTGCTTGCAAAAACTGGGTCCGAAGTCCCTGTGGGAATAACCAGCCAAGGAAGAGAAATGTGAGGAGGGGGACTGGGATGTTCAGACTGCTTCACAATGGGAGGTCACCCCAAACCACTTATAAAAGGTAAGTGCTGGCACAGCCTGAGAGCCCTGGGCACCGCACTGCAGGTGTGATTTATGAGGGAGAGACTGGCTATAAATCAAACCCCTTTGTTTAAAGTAGTAGTTTCAGTGTGGAAGATCAATTTACATGCAAAAGAATGAAGAAAAATGGCAATATATTATAATCTACGAATATCATAGAATTCGATTTAAAAGTTGAGCAAAGTGTTTCCACTGACAATTTGACCACCACTGTAGAGCAAGTGCCCTTGAGTGGAGTTCTTTGTGGGTCAGGGATGGGAGAGTGACTATTTGGGCCTTCAGGTCACCAGGAAGAATGGCTTGGTGGGACCCTAAATGAGAGGCTTCAGACCTGGAAACCAAAATAATTAATTCCTTTTGATGTTCCTGCGACCAGGTGGCCAGGGCTCCCAGGGTATATCTTTGCTAGTAAAAAAAAACCTTTCATTGACATTATTACCAATGAACTTTGAGATATTGTTGCTTTGGGGGCTAATATACTGTGAAAGAGGGAAAGATAAGGTTCTAGGCTCACTCTCATCAGCCACCAGGTAGCTGGGCATGAGAGAAGAACCGACTCAAGAACATGCAACCATCACTGGGAACTTCTATCACACATGCGTTCTGTCTATTGGAACATTCGATTATATTTACTGTCTTAATGGCTCACAGTTGTTTCATATATGTAAAGCTTGTACTGCTCAAGAGATGAAAATCCTCCTGAAAGCAAAGTCTTCCATCCTCTTGTATTTCTCAAAAGCCTAGCACTTTGGGAAAGAATTGGTTCTCAGAATATTCTTATTGACTTGAATTGAATATCTGTGAAAACAGGGGAGAGACTTTGCATGAATAATCAAAACCCTGGGGTTATTCAAAGCCCTCATTTCAGCTATTAAATTTAGCTCTCTTTTCCCTCAAGCCTTTTATCATAAATACCACTAGGGAAAAAAGAAAGAGGATTATGATATCATCTCTATTTGCTTCTCCGATCTCCTGCTGGTATTGAAATGAACAAGAGAGTAGAAAAGTGGCCAAAACACAACAGAAGGGAAGAGAGACAAAGGGCTCAGAGAACCATGCAGGAGGATCAGCCCAGAATGACTGGGACAGACTGTCATCTTCTAAGCAACTACCTACTTTTTACAAAAAACTCCAAAGTGCACAAGTAACCAGTGGCTTCTTTGGGTTTGGTGATGCCTCTCCTGATGGGGGAAAGCTCATTTCTACCATTTGCCTATGTGGTTTTGCATATGTGCACATTAGGGTTTCAGGTTGAATTTGAAGTCTATTCTTTCAAGGACAGAGGGAATTCCTAACAGCTTGCTGACAGTAAAGAACTTCATTTGTATGTCATTGCTGTAGATTGAGAGATTTTAGTTCTTTTTGCCCTAAAATAAAATCTTTTTATTTAACAAAAATGTTGTTTCTACTAAAATTACGGAGCATTATATTAATCTATTAGAGGGTGATGTGGCCTAATAATGTCCTACAGATTCAGTATTTTCTAGATTTGCTCATGATTGTTGACAGGCTGCGTTGCCTGTGAGTAGTGCTCAGTGAATTTCAGCTAAGAGACCTGGGGGAAACTGAGGCTGAGTTTGGTAAAGAGAAAGACAGAATGTTTCTGGAACTGCTCATTCATTTCTCCATCAGCCAGTTATAAAATGCCTGGTGCTGTCCAGGTATTGTGCTCGGTGCTGAGGAGATAGTGACAAGGACAATGCAGTCTGTGTCCTTCTGGAGCCAGGCCTCTCAGGGGAGTGAGAGGCCCTTGTAACAGAGAGAGTTCAGGAATGTGGCAAAGATTCCGAGAGGCTGGTTTGTGCACCAGCCAAATTTCTGAAGGCGAGAACACTTGACCTACTTTTGAGTGGTATATTCTTAAGGCAAATAAGTAGAAAAGAGTGTTTCCGCTATGCAGATAGATACCAAGATTGGTAAAGACAATATCTGGGTAATTATATACTTTCTAAAACACAAATGTGATCCAAAATTAAACCTTTAATGGACTATCTGGAAACATTGACCATTGGTACATTATAGACAGTACTAGACTGAGTTGCCCAAAAGAATGAACTCTGGTATTCTTTGTGTACGCAACAATTAGCACTATCATGTGATACAGAATAGAGGTTAAATTTGTGTGGAAGAATCAGTTAACCTCTTACATTTTTATTTCCTTGATTTCCTTTTAACACTGAACAACTAGCTCCAGCAGAAAATAGTAGTAGTTTGTAATTTAATGACTCTCTTGGAGATAAGAATGAGATTTTTAGAATCTCTAAGAGAGTTTACTTTGCATTTGTAAAGCCTATTTGTCTCTATATACAAATCAGAATAATTCTCCTAAAGTGAAAACTAATATTGCTAAGTGATCTGTCTCCCTGGTCCAATGGAAGAAAGCAGTGGTTTTGGTTTTTGAGAATGATAATTTTAAAATACGAGAAGTCCACAAGCTGTGGGTACCCTTTATGCCAAACTCAGAAGTAGGTTACAGGTTTCTTACTTGTCAGACTCTTACCTTCCCACACAAAGAAACCACAAACGGGAAATAGGACCGAAAGAGTCAAGCCAGCAGGGGCTAACTCTTCCTCACCAGAGCCATCTAAGTGGGTGCTCCATTTTTCAAAAGAACTGAGCTGAGACCCCAAATCTGAAAGATCATCATAGCTACACTTCTATATCACTTAACATGGACTAGTCACTCTTGTAGTGTTCCACAAGAATGAGTTCACTCAGTTCTTATAAAAACTTTGTGAGGCAGAGACTATGATCATTTTCATTTTACAGATGGGGACTTTGGGTCCTGGAGAGGTACAGAATTTTCTCAGAGCGGTCAGCTTGCAGGTGACAGGGCTGCGACTTGAGTCCTGGTAGTTCACCTGGCATATTGCATGCAGACTCGGGCTGTGTTCTTAATCTCTCCACACCCTCTCCATTCTGAAGAAGGCAAAATGCAATAAAACAAATGAGACTGTCATGATATAATGATGCTAATAAGTTTTGTGGGTTTAAAAGCAACACAGAAATATATGAAGCTTTTTTTTTGCTGTTGTTTAAAACAACAAGACAATAAAGGGTAGAATGGTTATAATTTTTCTCAACAGTTGCCAAGATATGAATTTACACACCCAGAATTTTTAGGAACATTTTTTTTTTTTGAGTTGGAGTCTCACTCTGTTGCCCAGACTGGAGTGCAGTAGCTGCTCCTGGCCACCGCAGCCTTGACCTGCTGGGCTCCGGCGATCCTTCCACCTCAGCCTTCCAAGTAGCTGGAACTACAGGCGCGCGCTACCACGCCCGGCTAATTTTCGATTTATTGTAGAGACGAGGTCCTGCCAAGTTGCCCAGGCGGGTCTCGAACCGCGGGTTCAGGCAATCCACTCACCTCAGCCTCCCAAAGACGTGAGATTACAGGCTGAGCCACTAAGCCCGGTTTAGGAACATTTTAAGGTTTCTAAGATAAGCATCTGTAAGAACTAACCATGGAAGGAACCAGTAAGCGTTTATTTCCTTCATATTGATCAAAATATATTTTATTTATATTTTACACAATTCTTACATCTGTATGATACAACATTCAAAAGTATAAAGAGAATATAGTGAAATATGATCCTCCCTTTCATATCTGACTCCCAGTTCCCTAATTCCCTTGCTTGGAGGCAACCAGCCTTAGGAACTGCTTGTGTAGCCTTCTAGATATTCTATGCATATATAAGCTTACGTGACTACATAGTTTATTTTTAATTTTTTGGCAGGGGTGGAGCAAAATTGGTAATGTAAAAGTAGTTCAGCCCTTTGCTGTCTTCATTTCAGGTTATATGCTGGAGTTTAATATGAGGTTGGCCCATAGCAGTGTATTGAATCTCATCAAACTGATCATTAGTTGTAAAAGTGATTGATTTTTTTTTTTTTTACATAGAATTTGCATTAAGTTATCTTGCTAAATCATATTACTGTTTGTGCTGGTTTTTCAATGATTTATTTTTATTTTTTATTTTTATTTTTTGAGTTGGAGTCTCACTCTGTCGCCCAGGCTGGAGTGTAGTGGCCGCTCCTGGCCACCGCAGCCTCGACCTGCTGGGCTCCGGCGATCCTTTCGCCTCAGTCTTCCGAGTAGCCGGAATTACAGGCATGCAGTACCACGCCCGACTGATTTTTTGATTTATTGTAGAGATGAGGTCTCGCTGCCCAGGCGGATCTTGAACCCGTGGGCTCTGGCAATCCACTCACCTCAGCCTCCCAAAGGCTCGGGATTACAGGCTGAGCCACCGAACCCAGCTTAATTTTTTTGATACATTGTTATAATGATCTATATTAACAGAGTCAATAATATTTAATAATTCTTGCATTTTGAGATTTATATTACTTAGTAGTTGCATATTGTTCTTTTAATATTTTTATTTAGGATTTTGCATTGTTAACCAAAAATGAAATTTTCTTTTTTCATGTCCTCTTTGCTATTATGAATCAATGTTATGCAGCTCAAGAAAGGGCTGGATTCTTTATTTTTTCATAATCTAGAATAACTTGAAAGAATGTTGAATTTTTCTATTTCTTAAAAGGTTTGATAGAATTCTCTTGTCAAACCGTTTAAACTCACTGCTTTGGGGGAGATGTTAGCATTTTAACACTTCTCTATTTCCTCAAGAGTAATTGATCTACTTTGAATTCCTACATTTTTAGAGGTAGGTTTGAGTAATTTATATTTTCCAGAAAATAATTTTATCTACTCAGATTCTTAGTTACAGTTGTAGAGAGTTCAGTAAAGTGGCCTCTTATGAGTCCTAAAATGTCTTCCCTTATCATTTCTTACAGTTTTATTTGTTAAAATTAGGTCAGATAAAAATTGACTTATGTATTTATGTATTCATTTATTTATAGCTCTTGGATTTATTATTACTCACATTTTTTAGTTTTTGGATTAATTACTTTCATATTTTATATTTACTAATTAATTCCCTCTGTTATTCTTGGCTTTATTTGGTGTGTGTTCAATTATCTTTCTTTGGATGATCTGTTCATATAGTTTTAGGTTTTTTGCTTATTAACATATGTATTTAAGACCATACATTTTTCTCTGAACTCTGCTGTAGAGGTTACATTGATTCTGTAATATAGCATTTTAATTATTACTGTTTTCTAGTTATAATAAAAGTTCAGTTTTGATTTTTTACTTAACTATAAATTGAAAAAGGGTTTTTACACTTCCAAGTGGTAAGAGTTTGTTAGTTTTGTTTCAGATTATTATTAATTTCTAGTTTTGCTCATTGTGATCAGGATATTTTATCTTATTATTTCTAATTTGAGGACTTAATTGAGGTTGTCTTTGGGGCCTAATATTTCTTAGTGTATATTTATTTCAATAATTTTCCAGACTTCTATTTTATTCTAGTGTTCCTTTATATTATTTTGTAGAAGTCACTTAGTCCTCTATTTCTTCAATATGTTTATTGGCTTTTGATTTTCTCTGGGATATGTCTTTTGATTCTGCAGATTAAAGTATTTTATTTATGAAAAGTTTTCTTAATATATCTATAGAAATGTAGAACTGTATACATATTTTAACTCTGTTCTATTAGAGATACCTATTAGGCTTATGTTGTATCTCTTGGTTTGTCTTTCTTCTCTTTCATTTTCTCTGTAACCTTTTAAAGTCTTTGTTTATTTTGATTATGCTTTTCAATCTTTTGACTTTTAGATCCTTTGCTATTTTTTCCAGCAGTTGTCCTATTCCTCAAAGCTGCTGCCAATGTGGCCTTCATTTCTGTGATGGTTTTATTTTTCCCTTCCACATCTTTTCTGAGCACAACTTGTTTTATCTCCTTTTGCTGGTGAAACAGAATTTCCTTGAGCTCTTGTATCTACTTTGAGATTGTATTTTGTCAAGGTGATTGCCTAATTCTTTTAAATACATGGTGATAAATTATAGATGATAATTTTGTGCTTCTCCATAGTAACATTTTCCTAATTGGTGTTGATCTTTTATTTATTTTACATAAGCTTTATTTCCTTTCCCTGCAGTATTTTTTAAAAAATTGATCTGGTTGCTGGCTTTTTTTTTCGTTATCAATTATATTTGAAAAAAGCAAATTATTTCTGGTTCAGTTAATCACAGCGTAATACAACGGAGGACAAGGCCATGCATATATTAGCAAGAATTCTTCGTGGGGCACAGACCTTTTTGAAAGACTCTTTCCCCTTCTTTACTTTGAAAGACATCTGAAATGTTCTGCTGCCACTCTGCCCATAATACTGAGTTTCTCTTCTGCCCCCTGCCTCATTGACAGATTGCTTCCTGCACATATGGTGTGTCTGTTGGACTTCCCATCCAGCTCACCTAATTCTACTTTCCTTTTGTGTTAACTCAGTGCATGGAAACTATCCTCTTCATAACCTCCCTGCTGTCCCCAACAAGGGACATTGGGTTCCCCCTCTGAGTTTTGCCACTTCTTTGGGACCTTTGATTTCCCACTTTTGTCTAAAGTCTGCAGCTATGGAATCCCCTCTCCACTTGATCATCACTAGCTTCAATTTCATATATGCTATGATTTGGAGTTATCTATGCTTCTGGGTTTTGTAAAAACTGGCAGGTAGGTTTTATAAAATAGTT
This sequence comes from Carlito syrichta, assembly GCF_000164805.1. NCBI lineage: Eukaryota > Metazoa > Chordata > Mammalia > Primates > Tarsiidae > Carlito > Carlito syrichta. Next base: position 1,506,023 of record NW_007252255.1, on the reverse strand, counting down.
TAAATATATTTTTACCCTTTTGCATTAAAACTGGATGTCTCCATCATATATTTTAAGTCTTTGTATTTCAAATATAGAAGAGTTCACTTTTTGCATTTTTGTTTGTTCACAAAGGATTTTTATGCTAAAAATGTGTAATATTTTGGTACCCTTTCTTGTCATATATTTCTTAGCAATTCAAGGATTTTTGTTAAATACATAATTTTATATGGCTCATAATTTGTTTATAGTTTAAATTGTCAAATAAAATGGTTTGATATGAAGAAATAATGATATGGTTTATTAATTCTTATACCCAGGTAGTTATATTTTCTTTTCTATATAAATACAATTTTAGTAGATTTTACATGAAAACCTCTTAAAGTTTTCAATTCCTCAGTTGAGACCACATACCAAAATTCTCCAACTATTTTATGTTCTAAAACCTATACATTAATTTGGCAAATCATAATTTTTCTTTCCATGATTTAAATGTTAAGGCCCATTTTCATCTCTCTTTTGTGCCATCAGGTGGTGCTAAACATGCCATATTATTAATGATAAAATTTTCAGGAATATTTTCTGTGTACAGTTAATTAAGTAAGGGTCTTCAGGTAGATTGATATGATTATTGCATCACAATTAAAAATAGCATGATTAGAAAGTATAACAGTTTAATGTAATTATATAAACTACAGAGATATTTTAAGTACCAGCAACATTTTTAGTGTTTGAATATAAATAACATCACATGCAAAAGTGAATCTGTGGCCTTTCGTGAAGAACTGCTTGTGAGCACCTTATCTTCTATTTGACACAGAAGTTATATAACCTTCCTTCAATTTTATTTTACTCCTTTGTTCTTCGGTAAGTTAAAGTTTGCTTAGTTTGTTTATCTAGCATCAGCATATCTGATTTCTCCATGTCATATTTGATTTGGGTTTATTGCATTAGTCTCGACCCTTGGCTGAAAAATGGTTTCTGTAATTTGCTTACCTAAAGAACCTGGATGAGGAGCGTCACATAACTGCGACCTCAACACATTTTTTTCTCTTACATTTACACTTCTGCTCATTATGGAGGTAGAAATGTAATAGACCTTCCAGGGGAGCAGGTGACTTTTAGTGTCTCTTGATTGAATTTCAGTGGCCAGACAGGACACCGAATAGCTTGCATTCAGCAGCAACATTATTATTAAATTTCTTTAGAAAAAAGAGAGAGGGCATATGCGATTGATTTCCAAATCTCTGGGGAGTGCTTGTAGTTATTCATGCTATATTCTTTTAACAGATTTTTCTCTTTACAAATTATGTATGTGTTTCTTATATTACAAAACTATAGTGTAGCTATGAATACAAATATCTGGTGATTTCACATGATCTCATTTTTAATGAGTGTCTTTTAAATCATTAAAGGGCTTTCATAACTTTTTTGTTCAGCAGTCACTGTGTTGAGCAGTAGAGTCCTGGAGATGAAATGTGAAAATGCAGCCAAGTGTTTGCCCGGGCCAGATAGAAGCTGATTTAGGGTAGGTGTAGGCATAAAAGGGGTGGCCAGTCCTGCCTCTTCTGCAGAGGTCGCTCTTGTAGAAAGGATGGTGAGTAACTTCAAAATAACATCTCTCATTTCTCACAGCCTCTCTCTGGTATGCCCGGGGCCACCCGAGGCTCTGGTTCTTTGGCACAGCCCCAGTTGGTCTTGTCCCCTTCTCGCCTCTTCTGGTATCTGCTTCAATCGTGACTCCCTGCACCTTCTGAAAGGACCAGTCCGTCATTCCTCACACTGACCCTCAATGACTTGCTCATGATGGTGGAAGTCAGAGGAGGCCTGATGCTGCCTTCAGTACTGTGTGGAATAAGCACAGCAGGTGGGAGATAAGGAAAGGAAGGAAAAGAAGGGCAACAAAGCAACAGAGAGAGACCCTCCTCTCTGTTGGCCCCCACCCATCTTTGCAGATAATGTGTCCATTTCACCTCTCACCTACATTTAGGCTCTGGGGACTGGAGGTCAGTGGAGACATTGACACGCCATGTCCTCATTCAGCGATTGAGAAGATTGGGTACCTGTGGCTCCTATGATGGGGATGTTAGTCCCAGCCAGAGTGACCTGGACTGGCAAGGCAAGATGTTTAGGTTACAGTGTCTTCATGGTATCCTTCAAATCACACTCTTGTAGCTGCTTGCCTACTGGAGCAAATGTCCTCATTCACCTGTGTCTCTTCATAAGGAGCTTTTGTAACAGGTGGATCTGCTGGAAGGCTCCTCCTAGAGGAGTTTAGCCCGGCTAGGGAGCATCCTAATGGGTTCCAAGCCCGGCCCTCTCCCAAGGGACATCAGGCACATCCAGGCCACAGCATTACACACATGCAGAGTTTACTATTAAAAAAGAAGCCCATGATTTTATTAATTCTCCCTCTCTGAGACATATCCACAAATTAAATACTTTAGTTATACCAACGTCTCTGGAGTGTTTCTGCAAGCTTGTTTTATATTCATTGTTGGGGATTACTTTTAAGCAGAGATTGGGAGGTGGGTGTATAGGGTACCCTTGACATAGTAACTCCATCTTAGATACAGACCCCATCTCACATTCCAAAATGCACCATGCCAACAGGGATTAGATGTTTACCTAATCAAGAGAGACCACACCCAACCAGATAAGGACATCACCAGCACATCCTTTACTATCTGTTCTTAGCAGAGGACTCTAGCTATAAAAATAGCAGGACTTCACCAGCATGACTCTCTTGATATACCACATCTCGTTGTCACTTGTGATCAGCATCTGGCATCAGCTACCAAATGCTCTGGTCAAATCAAAGACTCTTCATGGTAAGATGTTGACGTCTGTCCAGATCAGGCCAGGACACTCTCCTTGGACTGAATCTTGAATCCTTTTCCGATCCTCTTTTCTCTTGATATTAAATGTTACTTTGTTTGATATAGAATGCATAATCTATAACATTTTTATATTAAGTATAATACTATGTATGATTTGCAATGCCGACTGACTTGAGGATTAACTTGAGCTTGTGTGCCCATGGCTCTAACAAGTGAAGAGATTGTACTAAAGAGAAGTACCTCCTTGGGAACTCCATGTAGCTCGTGACTTTTATGCTTGAAATAGCATAAATAAAAATATGACCTTGTGGAACGACACAGACATGCACAGACCTGGTTATATCTGACCTTGTGCCTCTCATAACAGTGGGACTCAAATTCTGTGTGGTGATTGTTGGCCTATAAAGAGACCCCTATGAGAGAGTGAGGAAGGTGGTGACATGTCCCGCCTGCTCAAGAAGAAGAACTCGACAGCCTCTGGGGAAATGAAAAAGGGAACTTGGAAGAGTGGGGCAGAGATAACATTCCTGGACAGGCTGGAGAGAGAGTTAGAAGCAGAGGCCAGATGTGGAAATTCCTAGAGAAGACAATGACAGCTAGCTTAGGTTGTCTAGAGAGGATGAATAAAATCAGACTTAAAGGCTGGTGACTTTAAGTTTGGGACTTTCTTTCCTTCTACACTGTGGGTGGGAGGAGGAAAAGGGAAATGTGGCAGTAAGGACAAGCCAGTGGCCGATGATAGTTATGGGGACAGAAAACACCCAGGCTTGGGTGACACCGCTGGATTGGAGGGTGGAGGAGGGGGAGGGACAATTAGGAAACACCTGCCAAGCAATAGCTTTGGACTTCACAGAGACTAAGTCTGTCTCAGCAATTAGGGAGCAGGTCCATAGCTGTAAAAGGATTTTCTCCAGGACTGATTCTTTATTAAATGATGGAATAGGCTGAAATTTTCTTTGTGCAGTTCTACTTCCCTTGCAACACCAATCATCTGTCAAGGGGTCTCACCTCTTACAGCCGCAGGGATATATAGCAGGTACTGAGTAAGTATTTCATGCCTTTGCCAACTTTTGAGCAACCCTAAGTGCTACTCAAAATAGTCAAAAGTGTTCCCCACTTTAAGGTTTAACATTAAAGGATGCATCTCTATTGATAAATAAAGAATACACTTGCAGGCATCATGATGGGAAATGGGGACTTATTTTTGACATGTCAGAATTTCTCAAAGTCAAAGGTAGATCCAGGTTTTGTGCAGTCTAAAGCTTATATAGTTTTTGGTGCTTACCTCAAAACAAAATAAAACAAAAAAGCAACAGCAGTACAACATTGTAAATACATAATTAGGTACAAAAGGCAAAATTTATTTAGAACAGGGGAAAATCACAACAAATTATGCATGCAAAAAGTTGACAAATATCATGATCGTGACAGAAACCCAAAGAGCATACATACTCTTGCAAGTTAGCTGCCTGACGCCTCTGTAATACCTTTCTCCCTAGATTTGTTAGCTTCATCTTTGCCTCTTCATATGACAACAATTTTGTTGTATTATTTTCTTTTGCGTGAGGAGAGAGAATTTTGTCTTTCTTCTGCCACAGCTAATGGATCCTTGCTGTTCATTGGTAGTTTAGGGAAGTCTCTTTTAACTGCAGGACTCTTGGCTGGGCAGACCTGCTTCCAGGGATGACTTTGGATGACTGCTGCCTGTGGAACTCTCTAGGCATGGGCTGTTGCACTACTGCCTTAGTGGCTGGGTTGGTCCAGCTCAGTCAGGTCCATGTGCTGTCTTGTCCCTAACCCAGTCATTGTTGGGTGTGAGTTGACCATGAAGCCTGGAGAGTGACTGCGCAAACACAGAGCATGGCCAAAACAGTGGCTTTTTCAGATTTTTCCCCTAGGGCCAGAGACAGTGTTTGATGTGGTGTCGAGGCAAGGCTGCAGTCTTTAGGCTCAGGTCCCATCCTCAGGACCATCCCCAGCGTGAAGAGGAAGAACCCCAGCCTGGGGAAAAGCTCCATGCTTCCTTCCTGCACTCAGAAGGAGCTCCTGCAAGTAATGGGTCCTTAACCTGCATAAGTAGATGGCATCTGATTTTAAAGCCATCCTTGGCTGTTAGGACCCTCCCTGAAAGAGGATACGGATGTGGAATTTGTTTCCTTTCCTGAATGTATAATATGACAGTAGAGATGAGATGTGCAAATGTCTAGCTTAGAGTCTGTCTCATGGTAACTGTTCAGTGACTGGCAGCTCCTATGGTTATTAGTAAATTGCCATCTGCTTTAATCATTCTCCTGTGAATTTCATCTGAACCTATTAGTTTTCCAGATCCTGCTTGAGCTTGGGAGAAGTCACATAGTTGAGGACCAACTTTAACTTGGCTCTCCAGACTCAGTGCTTGATACATATCTTCTGGAACACCCTGAACCAAGGTGTGAATCCTGCCCCATGTACATGGTGTGAATTACCCTGTGAAATTATAATCCAGGTTGTTCATCCTCCCAGTAAGTGTTTGAGTGTGTTCTTTAGGGAGCACTGGAGTCAGTGGAGACACAGAAAAAGATACATGGCTCTTGCCCAAATTGGTTACTCCAGAGTTGAGCAAATCAAATGCACCATTAATTAAGATATGTTGATTGCAAGGGACAGAAATTATTTTCTATAGTTTAAGTCAAAGAAGGAAATTTATTGATTCATGCAATTGAAAAGTTTTGGGGAAGAACTAGTTGGCGTCCATGAGTAGAACCAGAGCAATGATTAATGAAATCATGAGCAGAACCTGTCTGCACCTATGGCTTTTTACTCAGGTGTTCGTTCTTCATGTGGTGGACTCAGGCGACATCACACTTATGTTGTCCCAGGTCAGATAAACTAGTGGATAGTGATCTCTCATCTCCTATTTGTCTCTAGCTCTGGTTCTAATCAGCCCATATGGGGTCACGTTCTCTCTTGACCCAGTCGCTGTGACCAGAGTGATGAGCACCCCATCCATTCTGGCAGTCAGGATTGCTTACCAGTCCCACTCACACCATCTGGATTGAGAAGGGATAGAGGACCCTAAAAAGATCAGCACAGTTCTTGCCCAAAAGAAGAGGCATGGGTGTTAGGTAGGCAAATATCACAATATGTATAATAAAACAATGTACAATCAGTATGTCATGAAGCTGTCATCTCTTACTCTGTAGCATCTATACAAATGATAATCAGTCACAGTACTTAGCAAGTGATCAATTGTTTTTTCCTGATGGAATCTGCCATCAGACTCTACGTTCTGGGAGTATATACCATTGTATTGTCATTTAACATTGCTTGACATACATAGGGCTTTATAAACATTTGTTGAATGAATTTGCTATAGGATTTCAGAGGGAGAAGAGCATATAAAGAATAATTCCTTTAATTTGGTTCACTGGGAAACCGAGATGATGAACTTATGGGTCACAGGGCTGTACTTTTTTGGAAATACAATACAGATGTTTCCCTTTGCACTTGTCAGTTTTCAAATTAAAAGTTGAAGGGAGCCATGAGTTTGTGGCCTCTGCTAACAAATCGCCAATTCTGTAAATATTTGTCAAGCCTATTTACTCATGATGTCATGGGAGTACTTACTTTTTCTTGTATCTTTAGACTCATTGTATATTGCAATATTTCCTTGGAGTCCATGACCCATGGATTTCAGTGTATGTTCCCTTATACAATCAGTATGCAATTCTTTTCTGAAGTTATCAGCCCTTTCAACCTCCTTCCATTTCTACCTGTCTGCACACTGAAATTCATCCTCTAATCCTGCCTGGAATCCAGGCATAGTTTCAAACTTAGAGTTGGTGGTTTCTTCCTCGTCCTTGGTCATGATCTTTCTCACATTGAGGTCCACTTGCTTATTTCCTTGTCTGTTCCCCTTTCTAGCTAGGTCCCAAGGTCATATTGATGCCTGTGCCACCTATACCCAGCACCAGTGTTGGTGCATAATAAGTGCTCAAGATAATATTCAATGACTGAATACATGCATAGGGTTACTTTGAAGGAGGATGGATACATGGGTTGCTTTGGGAAAAATTCTGTTGAATGAAAGCCAAACAGACTGTAAACAAACAGAAAGTCATATTTATCAAGCATTTATTACTCAGCACTAAATTGCACTTGCCTGGTTGAGGAGCTCAGGATTTATTCAAGAAGGCATTGGAAAAAATCCAAAGTAGCATGTCTTTCAATCCATAATAGAGTGAGGCAGAGGATTCTTTCTACCCTTTCATGGAGAGAGGAGTTCTGTGGAGGAAGGTGTATCATGAACTGGGGCTTGAAGGCTGATTTGTACGTCAAGATTCTTCCAGAAGCAATGGCAGGAAACCTAACTCAAGCAGGTTTAAAGTACAAAAAAGATGTGAGGTCTAGAGTTTTATTAGCTGGCTTATTGAAAATGATCAGGGATGGAGAGGAAGTTGGCCTGATACCACCAGGGCCTTGTTTGCTCTCTGCATTACATGCTCTGGTTTCCTCTGAGGCTCTGTTCTCAGGCCATCTCCTGTACAGCTCCAGTAGCAAATGTCCAGGCTTAATTCTGGTGTACTTTAATCATGTCCAGCCCTCACCAAACCTCAGAGAATACAAGGCTCTGTGTCTAAGTGTGGTGTGCCGACTCACTCCTGGAACTGGGGGCAGGCTCAATAATTTCACCTGTCAAGGATGTATGTTGAATGTATATTGCATGAATGTATATTACATGAATAAATGAGTGAAAGGACAAATTGATAGCAGGATTGATTTGAATTTTAGGGAAAGCAGACATAGCATAGTATGCAGAGAAGCATGGTTTTGTGGCTATGAAGTCCTCTCATTTGAAACCTCAAAGGAGGCCCCAGCATTAGCTCTCAGATACTCTGCCTACCCTACATGGTCGCCAATGCTGGATACACAGTAGGACACAGTGGACCAGCATGTGGCTGCTGTGGATAGAGACACACACTTTAACTCAGCAGGTACAGCATTCACTTAGAGCTTAATCTTCTGGACTTTACTTGCCCTTGGATGTTTGGGGTCAATATGAGGTGCAGGTGCATTGCAGGGACCAAGTGAGGATGTTGACAAGGTAGGCTTTAATCCTTGAAGTCCAGACAGACCTTAGTCAGTGTCCCTGATTAGATGGTTCAAACGTGCATGCATTTCCAAGTGTTAGCATCCTAGCCTCTGCGTCTAGGGGAAGAAGGAGGTTGTAGGCATGGCACAATAGAGATGTTTAAAAAATGTCTTGTTTTTAATGACTCCTAGGTCCTTTACTGACAGATTCCATTCTCCTGTAACATGTGACCTTTGCCATTGACAAATGACTCAGCATCTCAGGCTCAGAATGTAAGCCACACACTGCAGGTGGCATGACCTGGCAGGCAGCCTTGTCTATAGCATAGTGAACTTGCACAACTGCCCTTATTCGAAGTGTTGACCATGTAGACCCTTCCTCCTCTCATCTTCCATTTCTACTTTCCTTTCTTCTGTAAGGATTTTAATTGGAAATACTATGCTACATACATGAGTTAGTAGAGAGACGCTGAATTAAAGTACAAATATTCTATATAGCATGTCATCAATACCATAGATTAAGTCGTTCTTATAAGGAGACTTCTATAATTATGTGTTGACTTTTCAGATTGATCTTTTTAGAATTTTTTTTTTTATTATTCTGCTGCCAAGTCAATACCTGGGAGTTCCCCTTATGCCTGTCTTCCCTTCATGTTTTATACCAGTCAACAAGTCTAATCAATTTCACATCCTTTAGATCTCTTGAATTGGCTCTTGCTTGGATTTCTTTTTTTTTTTTTTGAGTTGGAGTCTCACTCTGTCACCCAGACTGGAGTGCAGTGACTGTTCCTGGCCACCGCAGCCTCGACCTGCTGGGCTCTGGCGATCCTTCCGCCTCAGCCTTCCAAGTAGCCGGAATTACAGGCATGTGCTACGATGCCCGGTTGATTTTTTGATTTATTGTAGAGATGAGGTCTCGCCGCCCAGGCGGGTCTCGAACCCGCGAGCTCAGGCAATCCACTCATCTCAGCCTCCCAAAGGCGCAGGATTACAGGCTGAGCCACTGAGCCCGGCCGGATTTCTTATCCAGGTCACCTATCTTGTCTCTCTGATTTCAGTTTTCTTACCTCCCATATGTTTTTCGAGGTTGGGTCTATGTTGTGACCCTACTAAAAACCCAGTCTGTCTAACACTTTCAGCGGCTTCTTTTTATCTTAGTGGGAGGTCCTTAGGGGACTTGTGTAGCCCATGGGGACCCTCAGTATTCACTCTCGTCTGCTCTCCTGCGCCGGGCTCAGTGCTCGACCTGTAATCCCAGCCTTTTGGGAGGCCGAGGCGAGTGGATTCCCTGAGCCCGCGAGTTCAAGATCCGCCCAGGCAACTTGGTGAGACCTTGTCTCTACACTACATCAAAAATTAGCCGGGTGTGATAGCGCTTACCTGTAGTTCCAGGTACTTGGAAGGCTGAGGTGGAAGGATCGCCGGAGTCCAGCAGGTAGAGGCTATGGTGGCCTTGAGCATGCCACTGCACTCCAGTCTGGGCGACAGAGTGAGACTCCAACTCGAAAAAAAAAAAAAGAAAGAAAGAAAGCAAAAGAAAGGAATTGCTTATCCAGCAGGGGGTCCTGAAGGTCTTTGCGTCTTCTGGATTTCCTCCCTCTAAAGCTTCCAGATTCAGGGCCACCACAGAATCAAAGGCTGCAGATGTCTCCTGCCAAGTGGGCAGGGGAAGTTTTGCTTCTAACTGCCCACATTTGCAGTGAACCAATCTCTCACGACTTTTCCTGAAGATCCACAACAAAGCCACGTGGTTTTCTTCTCATCCTGATATCTTCACCTAACCGCCGAGGTCCACACTTGGTTCTCTTATGTTTTGCATCGGTGGTTGTATCTTGTTCATTTAAATGAACTTCACATGTTAGCACAGTGTCTGATGTGAGCCCAAGGTTAACGTCAATGTAAATTTCCTCTCAATCTGACTGTTTGATTTGTTGCACATTCTTCTGCTTATATTTTTGTCTTCTAAAAAATATAAGCTGTGACTTTATTGGTTCCCATTTGAGTTGTTGACCCAAGTCTGGATTCTGACAGATTTTCTAGTAAGCCTTGCTCTGGCTTACTAGAAATTCTCTAACCAGAACTCACAGGTTGTTAGGCAACCAACTATATTTCTTTTATTTTTCAGAAACCTATAAGAAATTATGTCAAATTAATTGCCAAAACTCAGAAATTCCCCCATCTAGTGTGTAGACTTGGCTATTTGCTGGAACTGGGTTCAAACCACGGCTTCTTGATCATGGGCCTGAGTGAGCTTGGAAAGTGGGGAGGAATTCTTAGCATTTTAAAGACAACCTCAGTTTCGCCCTAACTTCAACAATGTTTGGTCGGTCATATGACTTTTGCTAAGCATTTGTGTCATTGAGTATGATGGGGTGATAATAACTGCAATCCACACAAATCACTCTGGAAACATTGCTGATTTAAAAAAAAAAAAACCTCAAAAGTCTTAGTTCTTTTGGTGTGGTTACTATGACCTGCCCTCTTTCCACCTCAAATTAGCAAGAACAACATGGGAATATACCACGGAAAGCCCTCCTAGGGCTGTTAGACAAACATGAGGACGTTTCCTAGCCAGCTCCTAGCCTGTGGTCAATCTACTTTCAGTGGTACTAGTTAAATTTATGGCAGTCACCTGATCTATCATTCCAGTAATAGGATAAAGAAAGAAATGGTATCAGAGTGACAGAACGGGAAAGGGACAGTAATATGTGTGTGGGAATGCCCTATTATAACAGATTTCCTCCTGAGTTTTGAAAAGTGTGATGGCTCCTTGATTTCACAAGTTCAATCCTTTCTGTACCTTCCTATCACAGGTTGGTAATTACATCCTTGGCAATTGGTATTCCCCAGGGATTAATGTTTGGTGCCAGCTTTAATGTTAGAGCCATAATTAGAATATTCATTATGCTAATAATGTTACACCATTCATCTGATGTATATTTATGTGTGAGAGGATATGATAATTCTGTGTAACTTACTTGGAAGCAGGTAGGCTGGTGTATCATGGGAAACATTCTCTTCCTCATCAGCAGAGACAGGAAGGAGGAGGAAATTAATATTAACCTGGGACCTGCAATGTATCAAGGTGCTCTGAATGCATGATTTCATGGAATCTTCATAATCATGTTCTGAAATACACATTACTATTATCTCCATTTTACAGGTGAAAGAAATGGAAGTCCAGGGCAGGAGGTAACTCACCCCATGGCACAGTCATGAACTGTTGCTTAAGTCACGGATTGATCCCAAAGTTCCTTCCAACACAGTGTGAATCAAGGTGCCACTTCACTGTCCAGCTATTAAAGAGAACCTGGGAGAAACGCCTTTGCTTCCTTCTCACTCTGTTTTCCTCTTCTTCATACAGAGACTGGCACGTATCATTTTTGCAAAGCCGTTGGGAGTTTTCAGCAAAAGAGCGGCCGAGACAAGTGTGAATTATTTTTAAATAAATGTAAGATCTCGCTACTTAAGTTCTTCTTTACTAAAGGAGTAGAAACAATTTAATTGGTACATACCAGAAGAATGACTGAAGTCTCAGTTTTGGTAGTTTTTCAGAGATTAGTAATAGCCATGCTGTTTTCCTCTGTGTATTTAGAGTAAGGGGGTGGGGCAGGAAAAATATGAAGGGGATGGAGAGGGGATTCTTGGAAGATTGTTGTCACTCAGCTTCCTGGGGGTGAACTCTGAACACAGGACACCTCAAGACCCACAAAGGGGAACTGAGTGGTGTGGTGCTGCTGGGATGGCCCTGGGAGAGGTTGAGAGTCCTGGGTGCCCCTTGCTGAGTGCCCATGGGAAGTTACTTCACCGATCTGAACTTCTTTCCCCTGACTTGCAAAATGAGCCTATGCTAGTCAGAAATCTTTCAGTTGCAAGTGGCGGAGACACAGAACCTTGAGCTTGAACTTCCCCTTGATTTTGGTCTGCAGACATGCTTCCTCCAGGCAGTGAGAACATGGCAGCCCACAGAGGCAGGCTTCCCCACCCAGGTGAGGATGCTAGAAAAAAAAGTAGCTGTTCTTTTCATGTATTCATACATCATATCCCAAAGAATGATTCTGGTGGTCTGTCCTCTATTGACTGTGACCAAGGAGATGGGATTCTTTGGCTGATTTTCATTGGGGAGATTGTGGGGATCAGGAATGCTGAACAGACACGAGTGGCTGAATTCCCCAAGAGATAGAGTAACCACTGTGAATTTCAGGATATGTTTGCTTCTATCAGTTAAGTATTTACTTATTTCTCCCAACAATGTTCTCCTTTCTTTATTCTCTTCCTCCTTTAGTTTAAACAAAATTGTTTTCAGAGTAGTAAGAAGTTTTAGTTCTCTGTTCGGCTTTTCTTTGGTTATAGATGTGTTTGATTACTGCCTGGCTTCCCCTCCCTTCAGTGGGTACAGATCACCTGGTAAGCTATAAGGCTTTCACCCAGAAGTCAGGACAGACTCCAAATGCCTAAAGGGAGCCCTCTGACTGCCACCATTTATGGTGGAATTAATTTAACTATCTCTTCCCACCTCCCACAAAACATATACCCAGGTTAAAAGAAATCAAGTCCAAAGCTGTAAATTTCATTATATAATTCTATTTTCAAAAGAATCCAAGGCTACTTATTCTCAAAGTACTCAGTCACACATATAATACACAAACAGATGGAAAAATGTACCAACCAAAATAATAACAGCAAAAATGAAAACTCACTAAGTTTAACAAAGATGAAATAGAAATAGAAACTTCGGGGAATAAGGAAGGTAGCAGGGGGTGAAACATGACGGTGATAATAGTAACCCTGATTTGATATCACATTTCACTCTGAGGTTGCTGGCAGCCAAGGCAAAGAAAAATCTGTGACATCTGAGAACAAACTAGTTTCTCAGGGGCAATAAAGATTTCCTCACTGAGATAGGCACTATTATACCCATCTTTTCTAGCACTCTATCCTAAAAGAGACTTTATGTCTGAATTTCTACATAAACATCTGTGAATGGGATAGGGGACTATTTTCTCAACAACAGAAATACACTGCATGTGGCAGGGTCTAGGACGCCTGGTGATAGGAATCAGATGCCACAACATTGAGGCTCAACTCCATGAGAATTCATTTGGGAGGATTTTGGAGGCACTTGTTTTGGAAAAATAAGATATAGTTAAACATGTCCATGATTGTTAAGTTCTAGGTGCCTTAAAGAATGGGCAGTTCAGGCCGGGCTCGGTGGCTCATGTGATCCCAGCACTTTAGGAGGCAGAGGAGAGTGTATTGCCTGAGTCCACAGGTTTGAGACCAGCCTGGGCAGCTTGGCGGGACCTGATCTCTACAATAAATAAAAAATTTAGCTGGACATGGTGGCGCGTGCCTGTGGTTCTGACTACTTGGAAGGCTGAGGTGGAAGGATTGCTGGAGCCCAGCAGGTTGATACTGGGTGGCTGTGAGTGTGCCACCGCACTCCAGTCTCGTTGACAGAGTGAGACTCCGACTCAAAAAAAAAAGAAAAAAGGAATGGGCGATTCAGGAAGCAGAGGAGGAAAGCAAAGCCAACTGGAGCCAGGCTGGAAGAGTTGTGTATGCCAAGCTAAGGAATTTGGACTCTGACAGGTTGGTGCTAGTCAAAGTTCAAAATAATAAGTAGATATCATCAAGTTGAGCAGTATCTTATCTGTTGTCTCCAAGAGCGCTGGGGCCTAGAGAGGAAAGCACACTGTTCCCTGTGTTCCCAGTGGACCACACGCTCAGGAACCATCCAACCTGATGCCTTTGCAATCTGGGGAACTCAGTACCCAGCCAGCACTCACGGTGGGCACAGAGCTCCCTCTTGGGCCCCCTGTTATGCTGACCCTGGCTTCCACATCTAGGAGGAATAAAGTGTAAAAAGTATCATTGGTGGTAAGATTGCTTGTTGCTTTCTGTGGCCAAGAAAGTTGGGGTTCCATCTGCCAGCATTTTGAAATAAGTAGTTCATTTTTTACATCTGGTCAGACCCCACCCAGATGGTAATACACAAATGCAAGCGTGAACGACATTTTATATTGGTGTTGTGGGCGTGAGTGTGTGTGTGTGTGTGTGTGTGTGTGTGAAATTGACTACTGTGGCAGCCATAGCCAACCTGTTTTGAAAGAATGCATGTCAAAGTAAAGAAAAAGTGCTTATAAAGATGACACACAGGAAAAAAAAAACGATCGTTTTTGCTGTGAGAATATTTTCAGGCAGTTTAGGAAGAGAGGCTTCTGGAAATGGTTGGAAGCTATGCTGGCCATGAAACAAAACCTCTGTTTCGAGCCTCATATGGAGGGCATATCCACTATAAATATTTAGCATGATTACATGTGGGTATTTATTAAAAACACGAGGCTTTATTTTCAAGGATTTCAGGGCTTATTGTGCCTAATGTCAACACATGTTAGCATGTATGGCTTTACCTTTCAGGGAGAGAGTTCAGTAGTGGGCATTTAGCAAGATCTGTACACCTACACGCTGCAGATGGTTTCGTTTTATAAGAGATGAAACTGCATTTGGTGGAACTGATTAAATATAAAAACACCACCATCTGCCATTTATTCTAATATAAAATGGTTTGGGCAGATGCTGACATCTTTCTAGATGATTGATTCATCCCTGACAAGAGGAGATGCTCAGAGTTCCAGCTGCCCACTGCTCAGACAATACTGGTCTGCAAAGCTAACACTGATCCCAGCAGTATGATTTGGGTGTAGCAGGTGAACGGAGAGAACTTCAATAATGAACAGCCAGGAATTTCTAAGCACAGCGACTGTCTTCTCCCAATCCCTACTTCCCCTGACTTCTGGCCCATAGTTAACTGGGAGAATATTTTATACACACGCTGCATTCTATTAAGTGCTTAATACCCTAGCACCAGGATAACTGGGGGAGTATTATTTTTGGAAAACAGTGAGTCTATTTGCATTTCAGTGTGGAAAACTTTCAAACCCTCTCTCTATATGCTACTGTTGGGCTTTGCATTATTTTTTCTAAGTGGACTAGAGGGTTTTATTAAAACCTATATTGTTTACAAAGAAGCCAGGCCACATGGTACAGATCAACTTAGAAACAGCTGCATCCATATTGCTTAAATGTCCATGGGTACGCTTATGCCCCTTACAGAGTGGCAACGAATTGTATCTTTTGTGTAGAATATTTTCCTGACATTTTTAACAGTCTAAATAATTTTATGAAGAAAATGTAGAAATGAAAACATTTACTTCGTGCTGTTAATAAAATATCTTTTTATCTATGTTATGATTGTTGTATGTAAATATTTTTTTCTCTTTCATAGAATTAAAGTCAGAGGAGAAAGTTGGGTTGTTCCCACCTTGTTCATCACTTCTGTAAACATCTGAGCTCTTAATGAATAATTAGGAAGTAATTTAACAATATTTCTTGATGTTATTGTAACGTGAATGCAGAAAAGCTTTGAACATCACAACACGTTTGTGCTGTGATGGCATCTATTCCTATATGGGAATATGGATGTATATGTTCCTATGCATGTTTGTTCAGATATGTTTCCATTTTGGTGCTCATAAAAAATTCTGTTATTTTGAATGAGAGGCTCATCCACTTATTTTCTTTCTGTTTTCTCTTGTCCATTTATTCTAACACTTTCTAATCTGGTAATCAAAGCAGGAGGATTACCTTTAGTTTGTTTCTCTGATGGCACTTTGAGTGATTCTTGCACCAAGTGTGACAAGGAGCAGCAGCTTTCTTACCATCCCTTGGTTGCTGCTTTTCTACTCACACTTCAGCCTTTAAACCACTGTTCATATCTTGCTGATATTCCTTTATGTCCCCACTTGTGCCTTGTTCTTCTTAAATTATTATTGTTTCTTATTCTTTCAGATTATGGGGAAATACTAGGAGTCGCCTTTTCAAAGTAGTTGGAAACTCTGATCAGATGTTTTTCCTTACTGCTTCGTCTTACTTAGTCCATTCCCTTCTTCCCAGTTTTCTCTTACTCCCTCTCATCCTCATTTTTTCTTTTTGTTTATGGCCTTGCCTCCCTACCACTGTTCTTCCTAGAGCATGTGCTTGCTGAGAGCTGGAAACACAGGGAAGAATAATGCACTGAATTGTGCCCCCTTCAAATAAATTCTTATGTCGAAGTCCTAACCCTTAGTACCTCAGAATTTGGCTATCTTTGAGGACAGGGTCTTTACAGACGTAATTACGTTAAAGTGATTTCAAAGATGGATCCTGATCCAATATGACTGGTGTCCTTAGAAGAAAAAAAAATTGGACAAAGACACACGTAGAGGGAGTTGATGATGTGAAGAGCACAGGCAGAAGATGGCCACCTACAAGCTAAGGAGAGAGTCTGGTAGCAGAAGATGGCCACCTACAAGCTAAGGAGAGAGTCTGGGGGAATGAACTAGCTCTGCTCACACCTTGATTTCCACTTCTGGGTTCCACAGCCGTGAGAAAATAAATTTCTGTTGTGTAAGTTCCTCAGTTTGTGGTACTTTGTTATAGCAGCCTAGGAAACTAATACAGATATCATCCCTGCCTTCAAGCATCCTGCTGTAAGGGAGATAAAGATGCAAGCAAATATCTACAAGACCGCAACAGACACCATGAGGAGCATGGTAGGAAGTCAGACTGGTCTGGGGAAAGGGACAGAGAAGGCTTCTCAGAGGAAGGAGCATTGATGTCCCTATGTAAATAACAAGTAAGAAGTTTTCAGGCAGACATTTAGAGGTAAGTGCTGTGGACAAAGGGGAACATGTACAAACTTAGGAGGGTGTAGGCAGCTGTGGTCATGAAGAGTTTTGTCCAGTTACTCAGGTAATGATGGCAGCCCAGATAATACCTTTTCCAGCATCCTTCTGCCTTTCATGATATGACACTACCACCTGCTACTGCACCTTGCTTCATTCTGAAAGGGAATTCTCTATTCTTTTTTTTTTGGTGAGAAAGCAGGAGTTTATTAAGAAGACAAAAAAGCTTCCAAGTGGGAGGGGACCTGAAAGAGGGTTGCCCCATTCTTTGTTGTATGAGCAAATGCACTTGCCTCTGGGATCTGGTAGCCTTCAAACCTTGGATTTGAAATATGAGGGGAGCATTGGTTCTGCTATTGTGGCATAACTTAGTGATATGGAACAACACACATTGTGTATTGTGTCTCTCACAGCTTTGGTTTTGCTGAGCTCAGCTGGGCAGTTCTCTCTTGGAGTCTCACCTGCTGACAGTCAGTTGGTGATCAGAACTAATTTTCACCTAGAAGCTTGACTGGTCTGGGGTCCTAGATGGTTTCTTCAGTCACATGACTGGCACCCAACTAGGACAGCTAGAACAACTGCGGGTGGCCTGGGCCCCTCTCTCTACTGCTCCTCCATGTGCTATATTGGGCTTCCTCATGTAGTTCTTTTTATTTTTGAGTTGGAATCTCACTCTGTCACCCAGACTGGAGCACAGTGGCACCCTCATGGCCACCCCAGCGTCGACTGAGCTCCTGTGATCTTTCTACCTCAGCCTTCCAAGTAGCTGGAACTATAGGAGCGTGCTACCACGCCTGGCTAATTTTTGATTTATTGTAGAGTCAAGGTCTTGCCAAGTTGCTCAGGCTGGTTTTGAACCCGCGGGCTCAGGCAATCCACTTGCCTCGACCTCCCAAAGTGCTGGGATTACAAGCTGAGCCACCGAGCCCGGCACAACGTACTTCTTACACAGTGGCTGGCTTTCGCCAGAACAAGTCTTTCAGGAGACAAACACAGGAATTGCACCCTACCCCAGAAGTCAAGCAGTATTACGTCTGTCGCATTTTACTGTGTATACCCGCCAGCCAAAATGTGGAGAGCGCTAAGGAAGGACATAGATATTGAAAGACGTGGTTTATTGCTGAGAGGCGCCTTTGGAGAGTGGCTATTACAAGCATTTTTTCAGATAGTAAAATTGGGTTTGCCTTTAGTTCCACTTTCCTTATGGCTAGTGATGTGAATCTGTCAAGAACCTGGTGATTGTCAAGAACTTGGGCTGACAATAGGCACCATAAAGTTGATTTTCTTTGTGTAAGAAAACTGGACAAGAGTGTCAGATTTAATACTTAGGTCCCCTTAACTAGAGCCAGGCTGACTGCCTACAGATGTCCAAGTCTAGAGCTCCCCTAGAAAGCCCAACTAGAGGCCAAAGTTTACCAGTAACAGTGATCAGAAACACATTTCTGGCCAATTCGATTGTTACAAGATGACTTCAGGAATAAAGCACACGTCCTTTGTAAAACCTTTAAACCCAACTTCAATAAATAAGGGCTCATTTGCACGACTATTCTGCCTCCTTTTTCTGGAGTACCCATGAGCCATGTGATTCTAAGACCCATGTGTCAGCTTGAGGAGTCATTCAAGGAAATCCTCTCTGAAACCAGAGCAACCGAGAGGTAAGTTAAGGGGGAAATTAAACTGGCTGCTAATTCCTTCTCATGAGGTATCACTCAGTCATAGTTAAAAGAATGAATTCTTCAAAGCAAGCAGCCCTGTTTGCTAAATAATTGCAAGAGACACAGACTCGCCAGCAAGCAGGAGAGTTGGATTTTTTAAGTTGCAGGAAGGAGTCAAGTGTGATCTGTATGTGCTGCAGGTGGCCTCATTTGAGCACTTTCCCGCCATACCCCGCTCCCCAGCGCTTGTTCCTCAGTTTGGGACCCTTCTGTTCACAGACACACGAATGACTCTCTGCCTAATTTGTGCTATTTTCCCTGTGATATTAGTTTTCATTTTTTCCCCCTTGCAAGCAGATTTCTTCTGCCATATGCTCATTTAATCCTAATTGTGGTGCATGAACATCTTGTGTACTTAGTGTCTGGGTCCCCAGAGGCTCCGTGCAGCCGGGCGCCGTGTGACCCATGAAACTGTGTCAATCTCACTGGGCAGCTCCTGATAACTTAGGATCCCCGTTCCTGATTAAAAAATAATGCAAGTTTAGAATTTTTTGTGCCTTCACTGGGAATGGCACACTGTTCGATTTCTCGTCTATGCCATCCAGCTTACATATCTGTTAGGGAAAAATGTTGGTATGGTTTGAATATTTGTGTTTCTCCAAAATTCATGTTGAAATGGAATCCCCAAAGCATTAGCATTAAGAGGTGAGACCTTTAGGGTGGTGATTAAATAGGAGGGATCAACCCTTATGGTTGGGATTAATGCCCTTAGAAAAGAGACTCCGGAGAGACGCCTGTCCCTTTCTGACCTGTCCTTCCACCACATGAAAATGCAACAAGAAACCCCATGGATGAGGAAGGGAATGAGTCTTCAACAAGCACCAAATCTGCCAGTGCGTTGGTCTTGGCCATCCCAGCTTCCAGAACTGTGAGGAATACATTTCTATGATTTATAAAGTACTCAGTCTTAAGTATTTTGTTATAGCAACCTGCAACTGCCTGAGACAGTTATATTTTTAGAAGTTTAGTTTCCCTAAGTACAGAAACCCAATGTTCAAAACTGGCAAGTGAAGGCTGAAAGATACAATACCCAATATCAGAAATGTTCATTTTTAAATTCCCCACAATGAGGAGCAGAAGTTTCTCAGACCTAGTAAGCTAACAAGATGTTAACAATTCTTCTCTTTTTTTTGAGTTGAAGTTTCACTCTTTCGCCCAGGCTGGAGTGCAGTGGCATACCCATGGCCACCTCATTGTTGACTTGCCAGGCTCCAGCGATCCTCCCACCTCAGCCCTCCAAGTAGCCTGAACTACAGACGTGTGCTACCATGCCCAGTTAATTTTTGATTTATTGTGGAGACGAGGTCTTAACAAGTTACCTGGGCTGGTCTCGAACCCACAGGCTCAGGCAATCCACTCGCTTTGGCCTCCGAAAGTGCTGGGATTACAGGCGGAGCCACTGAGTCTGGCAAACCATTCTTAACATCTTTTGGAGACCATGTGAGGCACACCTTGTTCATGGGAAGGAAGTTTGACTTTTGTCTGCTCGACGTCATTACACCTGACATTGATGGTGCTGGACGAGGAAGGAGGGCTTTGGCAAGGTTTAGAACTTCCTGCCCCAGGGTGCTGTGTTCCTGTCTCTGAGCTGAACAGAGGGAATGATTTCAGTTGGGGGCAGAACTTTAGCATCTCTATTTCTGTGAAACTATTTAATGCATCTTTGTTCATAGTTTAACTAATAATCAATTCTTTCCTCTTAACATGCCCTGTTAGAGGCTGTGCCTCCTGTGAAGCCCTCTTGGACTTCTGTGTGCTTTAGAGGTGCTGGGTTTCCCTTTTCTGCCTGTCACACACAGTGTCTGCCATTGGGGTGGTGTGGTAGCAACACCTTTGGTTTTCACTCAGCCTGAGGTGGCTGACCTAAGGCGTGAGTTAAAATCTGTTGTGTGACTAATTTAATGTGATGATGCTTTTTAATTTATTTTTACATAAGTATATACCAGGCTCTTTTACACCTCTGGAATTTTCTTTTTTCCTTTTTTTTTTTTTTTTTTTGAGTTGGAGTCCCACTCTGTCACCCAGGCTGGAGGGCAATAGCACTCTCCCAACCACTGCAGCCTCGGCCTGCTGGGCTCAGGCTATCCTTCCACCTCAGCCTTTCAAGTAGCTGGAACCACAGGCACGCGCCACCATGCCCGTCTAATTTTTTTTTTTTTATTGTAGAGATGAGATTTAGTCAAGTTGCCCAGGCTGATCTTGAACCCGTGGTCTCAGGCTATCCTCTCACCTCAGCATCCCAAAGTGCTGGGATTATAGGCATGAGCCACTGTGCCCGGCCGCCTCTGGGGTTTTCATGAGTTCTCTCTGCCTCAAACGCTGTCCTCTCCCTTGTGTACCTGAAAAACTCTTATTCATTCCTAAAATCATTCCACAGTCAGAAGTCACCTTTCCTGCAGGCTGTGTATTTGTGTGTGTGTATGTGTGTGTAATCTCCACTTACACATAGAATCAACCAACAAATAGTAATTTTAAAATTTTTCCCTTTCTCTTTAATACCTTTTTAGGCCTTAGTCAAGTCAATCTTAGTCTTCATATTTCCAGACGTTACTTTCACTCAGAAGCTCTTCTAATCCTTTGGATTATTTTTGTTGCCTTTCTTCTAGTTCTCTAATTTCTTTTTGTGAAGACATTCACCAGAAAAGAATGAAGTATTTCAGGAGGAAATGAATTCTTTTACCATTTCACGGAGATTTAATCTCATCTTGCTTTTTTTTTTTTAATCAAGAACTATGGATCATCCACTGTGCACAAGTTGACAAATGTTTTTTTGTTTACATTTATGATCATCTTTAATAGTTTGATTTGCTATTTAGGATGGGTGAAAGCAATTTGAACTTTCAAAAAAAAGCTTTGAAAACTTTCTTGGCTGTTAAACTCAGCCTTTCTTCAAATTAGTCACAGTGGGAACATTTATACCATGGAAATTGGCAAACACTTCAAATCAGAGTTTTCTTTTTCTTTCTAGAAACTCTCTCTCTCTCTCTCTCTCTCTCTCTTTTTGTTTTTAAAATGAAGAGTCAGTTTGCTATCACACCACTGGTTATAAACAATAGTTCTGGTACCCATGGATACAAATGGCATATGTGCAATTTAGATTAGCTTATGGTTCATGAAACATTGGTATTCTTAGGGACTGTGATAGGTACTCATGAAACGAGTTTTTGAATATCTACGGGGTAAACACAAATGGAGATGAGTTTCCTAATTAAAGGACTTCTTATAGGCTTTAAAATGATAAAGTGCATTGGAAATATTCAAGAAAGAGGTGATATTGAATGAAGTGTTTACCTAAATGATCTATCCAAAGAACCTTCTCTCTCCCAAATCTCTGCCCATTATTATATTACTGGCCCTTGTGAGATACTGGTTTATATTCTCCTGAATGTATTATCTTAGACATATCTCCCTTCTTCTTTTCTCTTTCTTTCGTGGGTTCATGAAGCCTTTCTGTAGACCTCGGCCCTCTATGGATTAAGAGAACTCAAAAGAATTCATGATGTACTTCCTTATTCAGTCTGCATTTTTCTATCCCTGTTTTCCCCAGTCCTTACCCAATGTCCCATTTGTAACAAGAACATTTCTGTCAATAACATACAAGCTTTATAAAATATTTTTTGAAAGTCTAAATAAATGTGCAGTGTTTCTTTTTCTCCAAGTGCTTTCTTCTCTTCTCTAAAATCCAAATTAGTTAGATATTCCTGTAAGAAGGAACTATGTGCACCTCCCCATAATTGTGCTTATGTGTTAGATGACACCATCCTTGATTATAGGTTATGTCTATGTGCAGTGGGCATAGCAGTTCTATGCACAATGCAGCCACATGGCTTCTCCTTATACAAGATTCAGAGCCTCTGTTTGCACAAGGCTAGGACTGTTAATTCTGCTTAAATGGAATCAAATACAAGTAATGAGGGTCATATTAAATGTTGTTTTGTAAAGCAGTTTTTTCTTATGTCATTAGATTTATTTGGTGGCCCACTGGTATGAATTGTGAAAAACAAAAGCCATATTCAAATAGAATAGTACAAATTACTAAAAAAAGATTTTAATATAGAAGTACAAATTAGAAGAGAATTGTTAACCCTATGGGTAAACACATATAAATTTTCCCAAGAAGATATGATTTGTTTGGTTCTTGAGGTCTGCACTCTGTAATTTGCAAGTCTGTCACATTGAGATTTTACTGGGTGGGGGGTCACATGCTGAAAGTGGCCTGAGACCTCTTAGGAATGGTATAAACAAATAGTGTTCCACATAATAGATGCCCTTGAGGTGTTTAAGATGTTGAGAGAATCCTGGACCTCTCATACATAATCATGAGGATACAAGTTGCCAAAGGATTTGACTTTGGCAATACATAATGACTAAAAATGGGCTTAGATCTGATGGTTTCACTTTTAAGAACTTAGGTTGAGGAAAGAACAGACAAGGATATTCGCTGCAGCATCATTTATGAATTCAAAAAAGTAGAAGAGGTTTTAATGTCCAGAAATGGGAGATTTATAAAGCACATTGTGGCAAATGTATAAGATAAATGCTATGTCAGATATTTAAAATAAGATATTGATCTATATTGAAATGGGAAAGTATGCAGTATATATTGCTAAGTGTAAAAAGCTAGTCATGAAAAAGTCTGTTCATATGTATTTTTTTGGGTGAAATTTGCATATGGATATATGTAAAGCCCACAAATACGCGTGTGTGTGTGTGTGTGTGTGTGTGTGTGTGTGTGTGTGTGTATGTGTGTGTGTACATATATATGCATAAGAAAAATCTGGAAGTTTACATACCAGAGTGTTAATAATGGATATCACTTAGGGGAAGAAATATAGATTAGCTTTTGTCTTTGTGTGTGTGTTTTTAATCATTTGACTTTTTTTTTTACCATCCTAACTTTTTTATTATATAGAAGAAAACAACCCTAAGGCTGTTGGTTTTGTGTATCTGGCCCCGGCACACTTCTAAGACCCTAAAATCCCTTATTTCCGAGGACTTGGAACCACCATCTTCCTCCTGCTGGTCTAGCCATATATGTTCCCTGTCCCCAGGACCAGCCTGACTGGGTCAGAGGCACATGAGCTTGGTGTTCTGGAGTTCTCTGTTCTGGAGCTCAGCCTAAAAGCCTGCCCAGTTGGCTATTTGGAATTCTGCCTTGTTCCTGAGTCTCAGTACTGGAGCTTGATATCTTTTGCTTAGTACTGTCCTTGAGTCCTCACCTTATAATCAGCCAGCATCCTGGGTATCCCAGTACCATCCTGTCTGTTGGTCTTTCCTGGCACTGATGTGTGCCTTCCACCCAGCTTTTGTCACTGGAGGCCTGTGACCTGCTCACAGATGCTCAGCAGAGTGTTCTTCCTGGGCTCCATCACTCACTGAGATGGTTGCCTCATCGCCCACCTCCCATGACTTGGGCTACGTGTTATGCCTACCAGACTACACGGCCTCTCGGTTCCTATAGTGGGGTCCCTGCCTCTCATCACCACTCTGTCCACCTGTGCTGGGGGGAGGAGTCTCCTTCCTGTTCAGGCCTCCTTCATCTATGTCCATTCTCGGCTATGAATCCTGGAGATTCCACCCCCTGTGAGACTAGACAAACCAACTCAGACCTGAATGCTAGACAGTTGTTTGTGTAGCTATCAATTCAAATTCACCTAACTAGTAGGAATTCTTTGAGAACCAATGATCCGCTAGACACAGGAAATATTATTTGAAAATTGTTAAAATAGTTATTTTTGGATCATGGGGTTTTTTTTGTTTTTTTTTTTTAGTTGGAGTCTCACTCTGTCGCCCGGGCTGGAGGGCAGTGGCACGCTCATGGCCACCGAAGCCTTGACCTGCTGGCCTTAGGTGATCCTTCTACTTCAGCCTTCCAAGTAGCTGGAAGTACAGGCATGTGCCACCACGCTCGGCTAAGGATCATGGATCTTTCTGAGAATTTGGTGGAAGCATCCATGCCCTGTTATTTTAGGGTCCACTGAAGATGCACCCTAAATGTATCTTACGACTGCATTATTCCCTTCCTTCCCATTCCCTATGGGGCTTGCTTTCTGATAGGGAATGAAAGAAGCATTGTCAATGGGTTATCACTACTACTTGGAAGGAACTCGAGATGGTGTCCCAGCCCCAGTTTAGGTTATGGTGATAGCAGGAAGGCATTTCTAGCTTTGTGCCCGTTTTCACCAACTCTTTCTTATTCCACATGGAATTTCACCTACTCCGCTCTTCCCTGGGGTGGCCTCAAAACTCAGGCCTCTCTCTAAGTGTCAGCTGCAATTTGTGAGCTCTACTCTCTTTTGGCTTCTTCTCCCCATCCTATCTTCAGCTCTGTCACCTTCACTGTATTGGTCCTTGTTATGGTTGGAATGTGCTCCTTCTAAAATTCAGGTATGGTCAATGTGATGGTATTAAAAGAGATTAGGTCATGAGGGCTCCTTCCTTTTAAATGGGATTAAGTGCCCTTAGAAAGGGGCTTCATGGAGATAGTTTGTCTTCTCTTGCTCTTCTGCCTTCTGCCATGGGAGGGTCTTCCTCAGATGCTGTAAGTATGCTTCCCAAGTTTGTTTCAATACAATGGAATCCCCCAAGTCCAATTCTAAACAGTTTGAAAAAAGAGGAGATTCTGGACAGTTATGAGAACCCAGAAATGGTCATTTCTTAGCAGGTACTGGCTTTTCGAATGTCTGGTTTGCCCCTGCTCTGCATTACACCATGCATATTATAGATTCAGCTGGAAGAAACATGTTGATGCTGAGGCCACACATAAATATATCAATCCTTGCTGGACAAGACACAGACAGTGAGTGGTGCTCATTCTTATACAGTAAGAAGGCCCCCCCCCAGATGCTGGCACCTTGACCTTGGACTTCCCAGCCTCCAGAGTTAAATATCTGTTCTTCATAAATTATCCAATCTCCAGTATTAGCTGCATAAATGAACTAAGGGAGGCCTTTAACCCTCATTTCTATTAATGGTGAATTTTGTGGAGGCTGGGGGAACGCAATTCAACCCATAATAGACCACTCCCTGGCTCTTACAAATTCATGTCATTCTCACATGAAAATACCTTTCTACCCATTCTATTGGCCCGAGCAGTCAAAAGGCCCTAGCTAACCACAAGGAGACTCTGACATGTAGCTTGTCTGTGAGTTAGGCTTTTTCAGATGTGTTTACAATTTGCAGAATCCTTTTGTATCATAAACTCATTTGATGTCAATTTCAGGTAGAAAAAGCAGGCCTGATACAGACAGAGTAGATACTTTAAAAAAAAATCAATTTTTTAAAATATGGAAAAAAGACTTGGGGGTTTTACTGTCATAGAATGTGTGGGGGAGGGAGTGAGGCCAGATTGCAGCCCCTTCCGGGCAGCTGTTTCTTCCATTTGCATCACTCATTTGTCTGTGTCTTGTCCAGCAAGGACTGATTTATTGATGTGTGGCCTCAGCATCAATGTATTTTTTCCGGTTGAATCTATAATAAGCATGGTATAATGTAGGGCAGGGGAAAACAAGTCACTCAAAAAGTCAGAACCTGCCAAGAAATGACCATTTCTGGGTTCTCATAACTGTCCAGAATCTTCTCTTTGTTCAGATTGCTTAGAATTTTACTTGGGGGATTCTATTGTATTGAAACGAGCTTGGGAAGCAAACTGATGATGCTTTCGGAGGGGACGGAGAGGCTCTCGTTTCCTGTCTGGGTAAAGGGGGGTGTGTATGTGGGGGGTTTTTTGTTCTCTTCTCCCCGTTCACTTTGTCACCCTATTTGTGTCACAGCTAGGCCTGGCGGGGCTCAGACTTTCT
Organism: Carlito syrichta; assembly: GCF_000164805.1. NCBI lineage: Eukaryota > Metazoa > Chordata > Mammalia > Primates > Tarsiidae > Carlito > Carlito syrichta. The sequence continues at coordinate 1,479,894 of NW_007252255.1, read as the reverse complement.
GTGCGAGGCAGATGATTTTGCTTTTGGCTTGGTTGAACGTCCTTATAAACGGGATGCAGTCTACAGCTGTTTGAATGATGTTGCTTTTTCTAAGTGACACCTCCGTGTCTATTTTCACTAGTATAGGCTGTGCCTCAATTAGGTAGATGGATATGTAGTTGAGGTGGGACTAGGTGTCAGGTGAAACTGAGCAACCAGCTGTGGAAACAGCAAGAGAGGTGAGTTGCCTTAGAATATGAGGCTGTCTTCTTGCTGGGACCAAGACACTTTTTAGGCAGGCACGATGTGCAATTTACTTAAAATGTTTTTTTCTCTCTTCCTGTGCCTTCCCCTTGTAAAATTCATTTTGTAAACCAATACTGTGTCTCCAGTGTCAAGTAATTGATACACACGCTTTTTCTCATTTATGGGCCATTTGCGAAAAAGAAAGTAATTTCTTCAATGAAAATTAGGCTTTAAAAATTTTGCTAGGGTGTTAGCTATAGAAATGGTCCTATTAGAAAATGTCCATTGTAAATTATACAATTGCAACATTTAAAGCTTATTAAAGTCACGCTTTACTACGCAAAACAATTTTTGGCTGTTGCAAATATAGCTTATTTTGTTTTACAATGGGGTCTATAACATTGTGTGAAGTTCCCTAAAGAAGTCCTACAGAAGACTCACAAAGTGGAATTGAACTGAATACAGTGTTATTTATCTCCTACTAGTCAGCAGAGAGGAAAAAATAAAAACTCATCCATAGAAATTGGGAGTAGAAGTTAAAACGGATGCATCAAGTCTTCATCACTGTTCTTTCCACTGTCTCAGTGATTTACCCTGTCTGGAATACTATCCAACTCTGTGCCTCAGTTTCCTCATATGTACCTGTGTCATATGATTTTTGGAAGGTTAAGTGAAGCAACACATGTAATGTGTCTAAAAGAGTGCTTGGCATGCTGTAAGTATATAAATAATGTTAGGCATTATGGTTATTATAATTCCATTAGCAACCCAGACTCAAATGATGTCTCATTCCTCAAAGATAATGCTCAGCAGAACAAATGTCATGTCAAACTGGGTCTTCCATAGCCACTGTGTGTCCCTGGAACTCGGGGTGCTTGGGAACATGTAGAACAACCAGGAATGATTTATCAAGTGGACACCATGCTTCTTGGAGTCCGAAGACTGTAAAATCTGTTTCGAGCAGAAGCCCCTCAGAGGTGTCAGGACAGGCTGAATCCAATGCCTTCAAAAATATATGGAGAGATGAGGTCCTAGCAGAAATTGCATGCGTTTTGATCATTTTATAGAAAAGCTCCCAAATTTTATGACTGGAACTTCATATGTCAATCTTATTAATAGATACACTGCCAGCTTAGTGTCACAGTGCTCATGATAATGTATTCTGACAGAAACATCTGCCACCCCCCCATGGCCTATGCTTACTTGGTTGGTGTAGCGAACTATTAATATGTGGGGCTCCCTTTTCTTTCTGCTACCTCTTGTGCATTTCTCCTAAACTCTGTGGCTCTCTATGGACTGCTGCTTCAGACGGAGGAGCAAAGACCTCTGGTCCCTGCTGGCTTTGCAGCTATGACCTCTACTCATACACCCAAGGCCTGTCTGTCAAAGAACATGGGGCTCATTTACAAACATTGAAAAAATATTTGAATATTCATCACACACAAGGCCCTTGGGAAGAGTAAATACACAGGATTTACTCAGTCATGGTTGCAAACAATGTGAGAATTGCAACAAAACCCAAAGCCAAATCTCATTTCTATGAGAAGGTGCCTCCGTTCTCCTAAACCACACTTCTACCAGAGTTGTTAACAAGTCCATCTATGGGCATGTGCTGGTTTCATTTGTAGTAAAATGATGCGTGAGGCCTTTTTTTATTTTTTTTTTTGAGTTGTAGTCTCACTTTATCACCCAGGCTGGAATGCAGTGGCTTGCTCATGGCCATTCTAACACTGACCCACTGGGCTCAGGCAATCCTTCTGCCTCAGCCTTCCAAGTAGTCAGAACTACAGGCAAGTGTTACCATGCCCGACTTATTTATTTATTTATTGTAAAGACAAGGTCTCACCAAGTTGCCCAGGCTAGTCTCAAACCTGCGGGCTCAGGCGATCCACTCGCCTCAGCCTCCCAAAGTGCTAGGATTAAAGGTTGAGCCACCAAGCCCGGCCAAGGCCTTTCTTGTGCAATTAGAACCCACAGTTGAAAACAAGATGTGATAGATACTCTCATATTCTAAAGGGAGTACTAGGAATTAAAGTTGGACACCTCTCCCTGGGCTATATGAGAAGAGGCATGAGGAAAGGAGGGGAGTCTGATGGCTGGCCTTCTAGGAAGTGTGGAGTCTGTGGTGGTGTGGGGACTGCCAGTGTGGAGGGTGGAATCTCTTTCCTTGAAGTCAAGGGCAAATCTCAAGGGCATCATTAGGGTCCATGGAAGTGTCTGCAGAACAGGAACCTGGAAGTTTATTCCCTCTGGATTCTCGCTGAGCTCCGAATCCCTCTGGATTCTCCCTGGGCCTGTCCTGATGCCACTGTCAAAGTGGAATTTGGAGAGAGTCCTTGGGAGAGCTCTGTGCAGGTTCCCTGAAGTTTGAAGATGTGCTTGACCATAGAGAGTGTTGCCTGTTTTAGGTCTAGAGATTTCTGAAGGCAGGAGGCATGCTGAGACCATGGTATTTTTGTGCCTGGGAGAAAGATGGGGGACACTCACTCCATGCCTGGTTCCCAAGGTCATTAAAAATTTTTGAGGAGGTTCCCAGGGTTCCTGTGGTTCCATATGAAGAAACATGGAAGTTGCTGGAGGTACGGGACCCTTGGCACCCGTGGTACGGGGTTGCCTGTAGGAAGCATGGCTTCCTTTGCTCAGGAGCCCAAGGTGGAGTTGAACACCATCTCCAGGAAACCACACAAACCAACTACGTGGAGAGCATGTCTTTAGCAGAGGTGCAGACACCAGACGCGACCTCTTCTCATGGGTCCACCTTGCTGGGCCCAGTCCTACTGGCTCCCCTGCTGCCTTTTTTGTTTTGATCTGCTCCTCTACCTGCATCTGCTGGCTCTTCTGATTTCTTTCTGGTAGCTGCTGGCATGTTGCCTCCTGCAGGATGCCTTCTCTGGCCACTTTACCTCTTCCCCTGCCCTCTCCTCTCCCTTGCTCTGCTTTGTTTTTCTGTGTGACTGATCACATGTTGCTCATGTGCCTGTTCCCCGGATGGCTTCCCTGTCCCTGGACACTGGCATATATGGTGCCATTTTGGTCCCTGCTCTATCTCCTCTGTCTTTGAGAATGGGGCCTGGTGTGGGGGCTCAGTAGAGATCTCTGTGATGGAAGGATGAAAGAGCCAGGCTTTCCCGAAGGGAGGCCGAGATCTTCCCGCCATGGGCAGAGGTTACATGGCAGATAGTCCTCCCATGCTCTCCATTTGTCCCTTTGGATTACCATATGCCCTTGTAGGGCCCAACCTGTGCCTTGGGTTTAGTGCTTAGGGCTGGGTTTGACCAGGAGAGGCAGCTGAGGAAAGTGGAGGTGAGAGAGTGAGAGTGTTTATCCCTGTGGCTCCCTCCCTGCTGGGTTGTGCATGGTGGTGACTATGTCTTTCACCTGAGGTCACAGTACCTGGTATGCCCTCTCCCATGGCTGCATCCCCCTCCACGTGCCCCCTCAGACCTAGGTATCAGCTTCCTGTTACTGCTAGTTCTTAGGTCTTTCACTTACCCTGTTGGTTCCCTTAACCTGCTCACCCCTCTAGAAACAGTCTTTTCGTCAGCTCTTCAGCAGCACCCTTGGGTGTGCCACCTTTTCCCGCCTGGCTCCTGACTGATGCACCAGCCTCTTCACTCCACCTCCTTCACCCTGAGCCAACCTTCAAAACCTGGCCCCTCCATGGGCTGGCCACGAACTGGCAGCATAAGCAACACCTGGGAGCTTGTTGGCAAGGAAAATCTCTGACCTACTCCATTTCAAGGGAGTCAGAATCTGTATTTTAAGAAGATCCTGCTGGGCATGGCAGTTCACACCTATAATCTAGCACTTTGGGAGGACAAGGTGGGAGGATAGCTTGAGCCTAGGAGTTTGAGATTAGCCTGGGTAACATAGCAAGACCTGGTCTCTAAAAAAAAAAAAATTAGCCAGGTAGGGTGGGCTATAGTCTTAGCCCCTTGGGAGGCTAGGGTGGGAGAATTGCTTCATCCCAGGAGGTTGAGCCTGAGTTAAGCCATGATCGTGCCACTCTCCTTCAGCCTGGGTGACAGAGTGAGACACTGTCTCAAAAGTAAATCAATAAATAAAAGCTTGAGGTGATCCATATACAAGTTAGACAAGCACCAACAGTGAGAGGGAGGAAGTGTATGAAAATGTAACCATGTCCCTCCCCACCACACTCCATGGCATGTTCAGAACTAACCAGGCAGGCTGCCCACGTCCTTGCTACACAGTCCTCTCCTGTCTCTCAGAACAGAGACAGGGTGCTGTACATCTGACCTGGATTCCTGTTGCCTGGGTTTGAAGTTTACCTCCCTCCACCAGCTGTGCAACTCAGAGTGGGTTCTTTAACCCTTTCTGTTTCTTTGTCCAATGGAGGAACTGATGGTGTTGGCCTAACAAGGGGAAGATGATTAAATAGCATGATGTGTAAAAGGTGAGGGAACAAGGCATATGGGTGTATGTTATCCTAGCAATGAAGAATAGCAGGGAACCAGTGTGAGAGGGGCCCTCAAATGTGGTTACTCAATAGTGCTGAGGAACGGTGGTGGTGGTGGTTTCACTTTGGGTAGGAGTGGAGGTAATACACAGACTGGAAAATCCAATTTTGTATTTCTACTCATGAATACAAGACAATCACATGAAATAATAATCACCACAGCATTTATGTCTACTTTACAGTCTACAAGGCCCATTCAAAGACATAATACAGATACTTAGAGCATAAGAAGCAAGGCCCTGGAAAGGTTCTTCCAGCTAGCACTCAGTCAAATGGAAAGCTTCCAGAAGAAAGTTTACTGTAAATGAATCCCTGCTTCCAAATGTAATTCTGCAGATGCACTTTGATTTCACAGCCATTGATCAATAATTCATTTGGCTTGTGACTGTCGATGACATGATTTAATATGTCCAGCTAAATTATGCTCCCATAGGAACACTCATGCATACCAAAGGAAAAAATTACAATTACCGTAGTGCTGGTCCCTAATTGAAGCAGACCTGCATGCAGGCCTAGACTTGCTGTTTGAAGACAAAAAAAAAGAAAAAAGAAAAAGCCTGGTGATCAAATCATTAGAGGGCCTCCGTGCAGAGAACTCTATAAATCCAGGACTACAGAGGCGTCTTCTCTTAAGGTCACCCTCTAATCAGGAGCACCCAGTGCTGGGTACCACTTGTGAATACTCACCACCAAGATTAGGACTGAAAGTGGCAAGGTGATATGCACCCAGGAGAATTAAAATGGAAGTAATCCCAATCCCAAGTACTTACTAAAATTTCTGAAGAAACCCCTTCTTTGTTTTTACCTTTGGCTGCTGCCTCTGTTGATTTCACCACAATCTTCCCTTGACTTCTCCTCTAAAGGACAGAAGAGAGACATAGAATGAACATGCAGAAGTTACCAGGCACATGTTTGGGGGTACCTTGATGGTAGGGATGTTAACTGAAATAAAATTATTACAGGGCTTGGTTTCTATTAACAAAGGGAATCTGGTATCCAGGAGATTTTGTGTGAGATGCAACTAAACACTAGAAAGAGCCAGAATAAGAGGGAGGACCCCCCAACTCTGGAACTATCTTTCAGAGGTGGACCCCTTGTAATACAGGCTTCTCCCACGAGGCAAGTGTGCAAGGAACAATCAGCACAGTGTAAAGTAGCAGTTAGGAGCATTAAACTTAGCATCAGATTCCATGGGTTCAAATTGTCACTCCATTAATTACTGGCTGTGTGATCTTGGCAAATCACTTTATCTCTCTGGTTCCATTTTCATATCTGTAAAATGGGCATAATTATATCATCTTATCACTCTGGTTATTGTGGATTGAATGAGTTTTAATGTAATTACTTTCTTAGTGCAGTGCTTGGTATATATTTATAATACAATATATGTTAATGATGTAGATTTATTATTATTATTATTATTATTTTTGTTTTGTTTTGTTTTATTTGAGTTGGAGTCTCACTCTGTCGCCCAGACTGGAGTGCAGTGGCCGCTCCCGGCCACCACAGCCTGGACCTGCTGGGCTCCGGCGATCCTTCCGCCTCAGCCTTCCGAGGAGCCGGAATTACAGGCGAGCGCTATCACGCCCGGCTAATTTTTTGATTTTTTATTGTAGAGATGAGGTCTCGCCTGCCCAGGCGGGTCTCAAACCTGCGGGCTCAGGCAATCCACTCACCTCAGCCTCCCAAAGGTGCAGGATTACAGGCTAAGCCACCGAGCCCGGCTTAGATTTATTATTATTATCTTTTTTTTTGTTTTTGTTTTTTTGCTGGTGGTTTCTTAACTGGTTACTCTGCCTCTAATCTTTCTATTTTAGTTAATCACTGTTGACATTACTGCAAAATAAAACTTATTCAGCCACACAATGATGCGACTCTACAATGTTCTGAGTCCTCATATCCTGTGCATTTGGCTGTCAGATGAAAGCAGACTGAGAGAGCAGAGGGTCACTGGGTACGTTGTAGAGGCCTGGGCTGGAAGGGACAAATGTCACTCTTCTATCCAGTGTATGGGCCAGAGTCAGATGGCCTTAGTCAACTGTGAGGGACTTGAACTGTAGCCTCTCTGTGGGATCAGAGAGAAAAGAGATGGAACTTGAAGTGCTCTGATCTTTGTCTCCCGCCTTGAGGCAAGGAGAACTTGGACTATTTGAAGAACAAAGTGAATGTGCCCTCGGGTGGAGCTTAGCAAGCAGGTGGATGGAGGGTGGAAAACAAACAAGGACAAAGGTAGACTGAAATAGCTCCTACAGGGGGCATTCAGAAATGTGGATTTCATTCCAATATCAAATGGAAGGCTCTATAAAGTGTTTTAGGCAGGGAGTGATATGAACATAACATATCATAAAGAGATCTGTTGAACCCGGCTCGGTGGCTCAGCCTGTAATCCCGCGCCTTTGGGAGGCTGAGGTGAGTGGATTGCCTGAGCCCGCGGGTTCGAGACCCGCCTGGGCAGTGAGACCTCATCTCTACAGTAAATCAAAAAATCAGCCGGGCGTGGTAGCGCATGCCTGTAATTCTGGCTACTCGGAAGGCTGAGGTGGAAGGATCCCCGGAGCCCAGCAGGTCGAGGCTGCAGTGGCCGGGAGCGGCCAGCACTCCAGTCTGGGTGACAGAGTGAGACTCCAACTCAAAAAAAAAAAAAAAGAGATCTGTTGGTGCGAATAATTAATTAAGGGAGTGTATTAGTTTCCGATTGCTGCGGCAAATTGCCACCAACTCAGTGGCTTAAAACAACACATATTTCTTCTGTTACTATCTGAAGGTCAGAAGTCTAAAATCTGAGTTTTGGCAGAGTTGTGTTCCTTCTGAAGACTTCAGAGGAGAATCTGTTACCAGGCCTTTCCTAGTCTCCTTCATTCCTTCGTTCATGGTTCCTTCCTCCATCTTCAGAACACATCACTCCAACCTCTTGTTCTGTTGTCACCTCATTGTGTCTCTCTCCACTGTAATCTACCACCTCCTTCTTATAGGAACTCTGATGGTTACATGGGGCACACCCAGATTATCCAGAATAATCCCTCTACCTCAAGATCTTTTATTTAATCGCAACTACAAAGTCCCTTGTGCCATGTAAGGTAACAAGTCAAAGAGGTTCCAGGGACCAAAATGTGGATATTATTCAGCTGACCACAGAGAATAATGATGATAGCAAGAAGACCCTTAAAAGATTGTCATCATGGTCCTAAATTGAAGGCGTGGATTTGAAAGTGACTTGAGAGGCAGGATTTACAGATCCTGGTCATTGACTGGTCCTGGGAGATAATGAAGAAGGCGACACAAAGGAAAAGCCCAAGATCTTGCTTGGGTATAATTGATGAAATAATACACACAATCTTGAAAGAGTCTATTTGGTAACTAATGATGAGTAAAAATTCTAAAATTGTCCGTAATTTATAAGGTTTATGACAAGGAAAGAGCTCATAATTTTAAACTGGTTATCATGGGACATTATGCACTGATTTTGCCTGAATCATTAATTAGTGAATGAATCAACAGCTGCTGATATCTCATAAACAAGCTATTCTAAATTTTTGTTTTCATAGAAAGTACCATGCAGTAAAGGGAAAAACCTATAGAGGTGAAGATTGAGAAATAGTACTGAAATTATTTTTGTTTCAGGACACATTTTAAAAACTATACTTGTGAGTTGTCAACTTTCACTCAAAAAGTTAAATGCTGAGCTACAATGAATTAAACACTTTAATTTGAAAATTGATGTGGAATGAACGGCTGCCTATTTTCTAATGTCTCAGTGCCATTTGAGATTTGTGTTACTCTCCAATGACTGAGTCTCAGTTTCTTTTTTAAAATTTTTTATTAAAAAAACATTTTTATTATAAAGACGTGGGGTACATTTCAGGGTTAGGTATATAAACATTGATCATGCAAGTACCATTGTTGATGAGGTATGCCCCTCCCTTCCCTGGCAGTTTTCCTCAACTGCCAATCGGGTCTTAGTTTCAACTTCCATTTTTCCTCTTCTTCCTTTTTCAGTTATCTATTGATGCATATTAAACTACTCCCACAATGTCGTGGCTAAATACAATAACCATTTTACGATGTTTGATGATTTTGTGGATCAGGATTTAAGGCAGGGCTTAACTGATAATGCTTCTGCTTCATTTGGTGTGGCCCGGGATCTCCCAGTGGTGTTCATCTGGTGGCTGGTCTGGTCGGGACCATCCCAGGTAGCTTCATTCACATACATATAGTCTTGGTAGAGTGGGCTGTATGGTTGGACTTCATGGGACTCTCTGTCTCTCCATGGCCTCTCAGGTTTCTTCATGAGGTCTCTCCAGCAGGGCAGTAGAAGCTTCTTACATGACAGCTCAGAGATCTAAGAGACCAAGGCTTCCAGGTTCCAGGTTCTCCTAAATGCTAGTCTTAGAGCTGGCTGAGAGTAGAGTTGTCAGATTTTACAAATACAACTAGAGAATGTCCAGTTCAATTTGAATTTCAGAAAAATGGCAATAATTATTAGTGTAAGTACGTCTCAAATATTATATGGAATATGTTCATACAAAACAATTGTTATTTATCTGAAATTCAAAGCTGTGTTCCTTGAGCTGGGCATCCTGTATTTTTTCTCACGAGTATAGCCTGGAGTCACTTTCAGGATCCTCTCTTTGTTGAAGCCATCGCAGGTCAGCTCAGATCCAAGGAAAGGGCAAATGGAACCCATCTCGCTATGAGAGACGCATCAAAGAATGTCCAAAGAATGTCAGAGAATCTTTCATTGGCCACCCACACTGCAGTCCTCCTGGGCTTTGCTCACTGTCTGGGACCTAGAAACCACCAGTGCTGATACTCTGCACCTTCATAAAATGGCATCAGGTGCTTAGGGTCTCAATGCCATCATCTGCCTCAAGTTACAGTATTCTGCATGGTACATGATGAAAAGATCCAGATAAATCTGCATGTGAATCTTGTATTACCTGGAGGCAAGCGCCTTAATATCTCTGAGCCTCAGTTTCCCCTTCTTGTTACATGGTAATCACCAGAATTACCAGAGGGTTACAGCAGGGATTAAATGAGGCATGAATGAATAGAAAAACAAAGCACTAGGTAGCAAAAGCATGTTTTCCATCAACAAGAGCCGCTACTCTTCTTTTTTTTTTTTTTGAGTTGAAGTCTCACTCTGTTGCCCAGGCTGGAGTGCAGTGGCACAGTCACGGCCACCTCAGTCAACCTGCTGGGCTCCGGTGATCCTTCTGCCTCAATCTTCCAAGTAGCTGAAGTAGCTGGAACCACAGGCTCACGCTACTACACCAGGCTAATTTTTGATTTATTGTAGAGATGAGGTCTTGCCAAGTTGCCCAGGTTGGTCTCAAACTTGCAGGCTCAAGAAATCCACTCACCTCAGCCTCCCAAAGTGCTGGGATGACAGGCTGAACCACTGAGACTGGCCGAGCCACTGCTATTATTATCATTATTTCAGCAAGTAGAAGAGATATAAAATGAGAAGAAATTTGTGAGTTGAGTAAATGACTTCAACTTCATAGAGCTTTGGCTCCTTTGTAATGTTGAAAATGCCTGGTTGTTGAGTATGTTTGGCACACAAGAGAATGCAACTCTTTCAGCCTACCCTTCTGAAACACTATTTTAAATGTTTTCATATTTTAAAATCAGTGTCAATGACTGTGGGAAGGAAAGGGTAGTCACCACTCAGAGGACACTGGTTTTCTTTAACCCCAACACAAGCCTATTGATGTATCCTATATTGCTATCAATATTGACATATTTATCTTTTTAACACTTCAGATAATTTTATCCTGTCCATCACACTGCCGTCTATATGCTTCAAATTAAAATTAGTCAAGGCCATTTCTGTGCACAAAGTGTATTTCCACATGGTTGCCTAGGTTGGGACTGCAGGGTTCATGTCATTCCCTGGGACTTGACACCTGCTTGTGCCTGTTAGATCTCTGTTGAGCTCTGTGTGACCTGAGTGTTCTTCAGATCCTCGGAAGGAGACCCAGGGAAGAACAGCTAGATGCATCTAGAGTCTAAACATGGATCAAATTCATTACAGGCAAAACATTTGACGAAATGCATTTTGAAAAATAAAAATGAATTTTAGGACCTGTCATAGCCAATAAATTCACTTAGATGAGAGGCCCTGTGCGTAATAAAAATGTCTCATTTGAGAAATTAAATGATCCTGTCATTTGTAACAAGGATTAATAGAATTTTAAAATGGAATGAGCTCAGATGAAGCTTGGTGAGTCACAGTGGCCTTTCACATTTGCAATATTCCTAAGATAATTATTAATTAACACACCAGAAACTATTTTAATGTAACATTATGGTGCAGATTTAAACACCCAAATGGAAAATGCTTTTTATTAAGTTTTCTCATCCTTTCTTAAAATTAAAATGCTAAACTAATTAAAACGAAAGGTACTTTAAAAACAGTTTGCTTCCAAACAGATTTTTAATATATGCCAAGCTGAGTATGAGCCTAAAGCTATTTTTTGTTGTTGCTAGAATCAGAAATCTATTAAAAATGGAATTTCTAATAGATGTCCTGACAGTGTCTCCTCTATCTTCATGTAATCTGTGTGGCAAGAATGCCATTTCAGGCAGAATTGGGATCCAGGTTGTATGTTAGCCAAAACTTTCTAAAAGGTAAGTCACTCTTTCTAACTACTTTGCTTGAAATTTGTCTAGCTACTTTGTTTGAAATATTTCCATGAGCTTCAATTGCCTTAGTGTAAATTTCAACTCCCTCACAATGACCTATAAAGACCTGTGTGATCTGTCCTCTACCTCTTTTTTTCTCCCTAATCTAATTTTGGATGTTTTTATTGTTGTATGTCAGCCATTCTAGGTTTGTTTTAGTTTTTTGAATATGTTAAACTTATTCCTGGCCCAGAGTGCTTTTGTATTTTCAATTCCTTCTGGAATGTTCTTACCAAAAATTGTCATATAGCCTGTTCCTTCCCACCATTCTGGTTATAGATTGTCTTCTAAGTATAATTTCAGTCTAACCCATTACCTTACGTTATTTTCTTTAGAGAACATATCACTCCCCGAAAATATCTTAAGGTTTGTTTCCCTATATCTTAGTTATTCAACTAGAATGCAGGCTCCATGAGGGCAAGGTCTTTTTCTGCCTATTCAAATCTGAGTCTTTGGTATAGACAACAAAATTTGATAAATATTTATTAGATTAACACAGGCACTTATGCCATCTGGAAATTACTACAAGAAATGATGACAGATGAGCTGGCTAAGAAAAAGACATCCGTTTTGAAAGAAGTTGCTGATGTCTCATTGTGAGACCTTGAAGAGATTTAGATAAAAGGGTGTGGGCAGGAAGTGGGAAGCATACATATAGTATGCTAGGCTAATCTCTGAATCAAAGAGAAAGAACAAGAAAGAACAATGACATTGAAATACAAAACAGAGAGCCTTGCTGGGCACGAGTGATGGGTGATAGGAAATGGAGGCTGGTGCTTGATCTACTTGAGTCTTTTTTTTAAGGCCCAATTTATTTTATTTCTAGGTTTGTAAGTGTGCAAGAGTATGCTTGTCAAGCGGTTATTCAAAGTTCCAGTTTTCTCTTTTCTCTTATTGCTCATTGCTAATGTTGATTCATGTTAGTTCACAACTCTGAGTAAAGGACTTGTTTATAATATGGCAAGATTACTGTATTTGGTCCTGTCGCCTCTCTTTTTTTATGTAACAGTCACTCTGGCCTCACTCTATCACCTTTATGCAATCCCACTTTCCGATCGGCAGCATCTGGTACCCAGGAATGTATCTGACTATGTGTTGATGATGTTTATTGTTCTGTAAAAACTTGCTGGTGTTCAAAAGGGACATTGTGCAGGAAAACTTCAGTCTTAGAAATTTGGTGAAACAACAACTGTTTTTTTCATATTCTAGGATGGTAGGTGCCTTTTTTCATTCTCTGTCTAAATAATTCTCATATATCTATTCTAAAATTATGCATTTTTGCTAATTATGAGAAAGGTCTACACCAGTAAGCAAGCAGCACATATCATCATAAATATGTTAACAGTGAGCCTGGCATGTAGAAGGGCTCAATATATAATACCTGTTAATAATAATAATAAGTGTAAATAAAATGTCTAAAGGAGAAAGAAAACATCATGGCCCTTAAAACCTTTCCACTGGCCAGGCTCGGTGGCTCAGCCCGTAATTCCAGCCCTTTGGGAGGCTGAGGCGAGTGGACTGCCTGAGCTCGGGGGTTCGAGACCAGCCTGGTTAACTTGGTGAGACCTCGTCTCTACAATAAAATAAAAAATAGCTAGGTGTGGTAGCGCGCATCTATAGTTCCAGCTACTTGGAAGGCTGAGGTGGAAGGATCCTCGGAGCCCAGCAGGTCAAGGCTTTGGTGACTGTGAGTGTGCCACTGCATTCCAGTCTGGGTGACAGAGAGAGACTCCAATTAAAAAACAAAAACAAAAACAAAACCTTTTCATTGGCCTTATAAGATTAATAGTGATTATTATAGTTTTCCTTTAGTGTGACTGTATTGCAATGTACATTTAAATCAAAGACAATCTATTTATCTATATATGTATATGTTCTACATGCAATACATATACTTAATAGGCAATTCAGCAAACGTGTATTGAACGTCTCAATAAGCCAGGCCCATAAGGGATGCTGGGGATAAGCGAATGAGTCACAATTCCAGCCCTGGAGAAGGTCACCTCTACCACTTCTTTCTGCTTCTGAAAATTTAAAAACACAGTTTCTGATTCTGAAGCATGGAGTGATTGCTCTCTGCACTATATAAATTTTTGTCAACAAGAATAACCACAAAAGAGTTTATTGGAGTCAAACACTGTGAACATTGCCATGCTGTTCATCTCTGAACAAGCAGGGCAGGAATACTGGGACCCTGGATGAAGAAATGATCTATTTTAGGAAAATAGCTCGATCCCGTGGAGAGAGCATGGATTTGGGAATTATAAATGACCCCATTGGAATCCCTCTTCAGCCATTCTGAGCTGTTTGACCTTAGTTCAGTTTATCTCACTGACTCTCATTTACGGCTTCTGGTAAAGGGACGGAGTGCTCATCCTTGCAGTGCTCTTATGAGAAGTATTCATTATGTAAAACACTGAGCACGATGCCACTCCTTGCCAGACCCGCTGAGCTCTCGAAAGTGATTTCAATTCATTTCGACAGGGTAGCGGTTTGCCTGCAAGCGTGCATCTGAAGCTTTCACCATAAGCCTGCGTTATGTTGGTACTGGGTGGCTTGTCCAGTTTTCCTCTGCATCTCCCAACAACTGCCATTCAGTTCCATTCTGTATTTATTTCACCTACTGGAAGCTTGGTTGAACATTGAAACTTTTACTCTCAATTCCTAGTGACAATGTCTACACTGCTTTAATTTCTTGTTTGGTAAATATTGAAAACCCTCCAATCCATTAATAACACTCTTTGGAATTCTCCATTTCTAACCTTGCAAAGGGATCCTGAGAGCAAAAAGTTTGAGAACTGCTCATCTATTCCATTGAGTTTAAGCTGAGCTGAATCTGGAGAGTGGGGTTTCTTTCTTCTCATTTATTCATTGAGTGATTTCACTAACTGTCACCGGGCATCTGCTTGTTCACATTATTTGACCATATTTTGGGGAGAGAGAGAGAGCAATGGATAATACCTTGTTCTTGCCTTTGGGAAACCGACTGAGTTGATTTGGATGGCTGGACATGCATATCATCCTCTGTTTGTTGCTAAGGTTGCTGGCCCACTCTGCTCGTTAGTTTGCAGAACCAAAAACTGGTGGACAAGTCCTCAGTATTTCGGGACAGGCATGCACAGCGGTTGAAGTGGTGATGCTGGTGATACATATGAGAGCAGCTGCTGTTTCTGCTTTTCTTGTTGTGGTGCAGGCAGAGCGCTCCTGGGGTGCTTTTGTGGTGGAGGCCTTAGTGTTAGCAGACCCGAGTGCAGTGCCGTGAGTGTGCAGCCCTGGACTCCGACAACTGACCACACTCCCAGCAGTTAACCGTTTCAAGCCCCATTGCCTGCAGTTCAACTTGTGACCAGAACTCTGGGCACAGTTTGGGCCCTGCAGTCTAAGACTGCTGACTGCTTTTCTCCCCTCTTTGAAACAGTGTTCTCTTTTTTGACTCTTTAAGATAATTGTCTTCTTAGGCTGAGTTTTCTGCACTTTTTACCACTTGGTGTCAGAAAACTTCCCCTTTTGCCCTTCGTTCGTTTTTCAGCCTCTTTCATTCTTCTGTTGAATGTGTGACCTAGTTTTCTTTCTTTTAAATTGGTAGCAAAGGGAACAAAAGGACATTTTAAATAATTTTATAAGGAAATTCACGACCTAGTGAAACTTTCCACTGAATTAGCCCATGGAAAGTCTCATCTTCTGTTAATGTACACTGGATTTTCCAGATAACTTTCAGGGATTTAACATTTGTTTGGTTGTTTAATGCATGAAAACATTTTACCCAAAATAGTTCTATAAAAGACATGAGCACAGAAGCAGATGTGTTCTTAGGCTGGTTTTTACCTTTCTTAATATCTTTTCTCAAGTAGGATTCTTGTCTGATAAATTATTGATAATAATTATATTATAGTAATTTATATTTCCCTCCCCATTCCCCATGCAAACAACAACAACAACAACAATAATAATTGCATTACAGGTTTCTACAATTTTTGCACTTATGTCTTAGAAACACTGAGTTTTATTTTAACTTGAAACTAGCACTGAACATATAGCAAAGCATATAGTGCTTCCTCTGTGGAAGTCCTGCTAAAGCACTTTACCAATAATTCACTTAAACCTCATTGCAACCCCGAGAGACAGAGATCAGTCTCTTTCATTTCATAAATGAGAAGACCAAGGCAGCAGGGGTTAAACGACTTGCCTAGG
Source organism: Carlito syrichta (assembly GCF_000164805.1). NCBI lineage: Eukaryota > Metazoa > Chordata > Mammalia > Primates > Tarsiidae > Carlito > Carlito syrichta. The sequence continues at coordinate 1,464,317 of NW_007252255.1, read as the reverse complement.
GTCACACAGCTGTCACAGTTGTGGAGCAAGATTCCAGCCCCACTGGGGAGGAACTGTGTTCATCTGAAGTCCAAAGGTGTAACTACAGAGTGCTCTGATTGGTCACCTGGTGGATCACAGGTCATCCAGTGGCTCATGGTCACCTGCGGGATCACTGAGCACTTCCGCAGCCATCTTGTAGGGTTAAGCGTTCACTGGGTGTCCACAGTACATGAGCCAGGATATTTACATACTTGTTTTCAGAATCCTTCCCCTTCATCTGTGCTAGGGTCCTCCTCTCCTCATGTGTGAGATTAAAATTGCTGCAAAAATTAGGGTTCTATCAAGCAAGATTGGGAGGACACAAGAAATGAAAGGCCCCCAGGGAAATAGAATGTCAGGCAAGGTGATTCCCAGCTTCTACTGCTGGTGTTTCTAGTAAGCACAGGCTCTACGGTCACTGATTCTGTAAGAACGTTTGCCTCAGAGCCTCACCTGGGACCCTGTGTGACGGACTTGGGCTAGGCGCTGGGGATGCACTGGGGTCACCAGGTAGGGGCCATTCCTGCAGGACTTGATGCTGGGTTAGAGATAGGATTTCCCTTTTTGTCCTCACATCTAATAGTAGAGAAAAGAGCACGTGTTGCCACTGGGGAATCTCGTGTCTTTTTTTCTTTAAAACATCATGCTATTTAAAGGTTGCAGTGAATGTCTTTTGCTGTGTAAACCAGAGCCAGGGCCATGGAGCAGGCTTGCTTGGAGGTGCATTGTGGGATGGTTTGGAAGAGGGGCTGTGCACAGGGTTGGGGGTTAGGGGTGTGCAGGGGTACAGGGGTGTCTGCACAGCTGGGGCTGTCTTTGCTGGTGAGGTCCCTCCATCAGCACAGATGTTCCCAAGGCCTGTATCTCCACGGTTGGTTGCCAGCTCTGTTCTTGATGCATCATTTATGGACTACCCTGATTCCAGGGCCACATGGCGGCCCGCCTGTCTCCTAGCCAATGCCTCAGCTGTCTGGGGCATTTATGATAACTGCATTGCCACAAGCAAGCCGGCTTTGCGCTGTCACTTAGAGGGCTTGCGCAGGCGCCTCTATCTCCCGCCACACCCTGTTGTTTACATCAGTGCTAACTCATTTATTTCTTTTGAATCTGTGAACCTTGGTTAAGTGTAGCTGCTGGTGCCTGAATGCTCTCTGTCCTGATGCTGGGGCCAGGATACCGCTGAACTCATACTATTTATTGGATACCTGTTACATGCCAGGTGTGGTGACACACGCTTTACATAATTATTTCATTTAATCTTCACAACAACCCTCTGAGGAATTCAGAGCTAGCCTCCCTTTTACAGATGGGGAACGTCATAGAGGTTATAACTTAGGGATAGCCACACAGGTAGCAGCACCATGGCAGAGGGTGGGTGCTCATAAACCCAGAGTATCTGGCTCTAAGGGGATCAGACAAACAAATGAACAAATAATGTATTCACACAGTCCCACTGGTGGTGGCACTGGTCACTGCCTGGAGATAATCACCATCTGGGTCCTTTGGTGGGTATTTCCATGTGGCTGGAGAGAAGAACAAAATCCGTTACACTCTGGATTTCCCTTAGCACCCTTGGGTGCTTGTGCATCTGAACAAACACAGAAAGCTTGCAAACAAAGGTTTACAGAATTGAAGTCAGACTGCAACGTGTGCATAGTTCATTTATCAGCTAGTGGCTCCTCAGCTGTTTTCAGCAGCATGAGTATCATCATGTCTGACTCAGCCCACAAGGAATGAGATGCTTGAAGGCCCCAAGGGAGAGCATGAAGAATCCTGGGTCCAGCCTTGCTTGAAGCAAGTAGGGTCTTACCATTGTTGCACTTCTTATGTCTGGTTTCCACAGCCTGGGGTAGGTGCCCAGGACAGTACCATGTCGATGAGTAAGTTAATGAAAAGTGAAACTGGCCTCTCTCCTGGCCCCCCAGCAAAAGTCCTCTTACATTATGGAGGTGGCTGTGGTGAGTCCCTTGGCCAGGAGGCTCTGCTCGGGGGTGAAGACAGTAGGGCAGGACTCTGCTCTTGGCCAGCAGAAGTACTTTGCTGCTTCCATTTTCCTGTTGCCACACTCACCAGCCTTCTTGCACCATGTTCAGTCCAAGTATTAATTTTCAGAACAAAAAAAAAAAAATCTCTTGAGAAAATGATGCATTCGAGCCTGTGAACTAGGTAGAGAGGGAAGGCAAGGGAGACCTGGGTGCGGGGTGTATAAATATTCTCAGCCCTCACTGTTTGGTTCCTAAGGGGAGATTGATGATGGCTGGTTGGTCTTTACAAGCAGGTGTTTAATTCTCGTTTGGTGTTGGAGGGATGATGCCCTTGGTAGCTAAGAGCTTTTTGAGATGCTAATGAGAACACACAAACTCAATTTCTGAAGCCCCAAAGACTCCCTGAATCCAGATGGCTTTAGAAACTTTGCAATCAGATGAGATCGGGCGTGTTCAGGGTGGTATGGCGGTGGCTCAGCCTGTAATCCCGCGCTTTGGGAAGCTGAGGTGAGTGGATTGCCTTAGCCTGCGGGTTCGAGACCCGCCTGGGCAACTTGGCGAGACCTCATCTCTACAATAAATCAAAAAATTAGACGGGTGTGGCAGCGCACGCCTGGTGACAGAGTGAGACTCCAACTTAAAAAGAAAGAAAGAAAGAAAGAAAATTTGCAATCAAGGGAATAAAAACGGCTGTCACTTGTAGGCCATGTAAAATGAACAACACTCAAAGCATCCAAGACTGTCAACTTGTTGTCTTTTAAAATGTTGTATCATGTAATGAAATCATGATATTTTCCATTTTAAAATGACCCCAAGAATACCAATACTTTCTATCTACCCACTCTTTAATGTGTTTGACAGAAATAAAAGTTCCTTGGAAAAAAATTCGATACTTCTCAAACATAAAGGACACAAGAACTCAATCAAAGGTCTTTTTTCTAGGGTGGGAGAAACTAGTGAGGCAAGAGACCAGCTCACAAACGTCTTTTTTGCATCGTGAAAGAAGTTTCTACTTTTATTAAATTTATTTATTTTAAAAAAAATTTCATTACATTCTTCCAGAAACCCTGCCCCAGGATCACTGCAAAATTGTCATAGGACATTACTGTCACTACTTATTGCTATGTCAAGATATTTACGCACATTATCTAGGTTCTTCTAAGCTCTGATAAGGAATTTGAGGCTCAGAGAGGTTGACTCTCCTAAGCCAGGATGTGATCACGGAATTTCCCAGAATCTCCCATGAAGCCCTATCCCATTCTAGTTTTGCCTTCGTATTTTTTTTTAAGTGACACATAATAATTGCATTTATTTATGAGGTACACATGACATTTTGATACATGTATACAATGTGTAGTGAGCAATTCAGTGTTATAAGCCTACGCATCACCTCTAATTTCTATCGTTTCTTTCTGGAAATACTCACAGTCCTCTCTTCTAGCTGTTTGAAAATATGCAATAAATGACCAGCTCTTGGTTATTTTTTAACCCAATCAAGTTGCTTGTAAGTCTTTCTGGTAACATGAAGCAGGCAAGAAGCAGCGCCTCAGGCCTGCCGTCTGATTCAGGAGCTGGGCCTTGGATTGAACTGGAGCCTGGGCTGCCGGTGGCTGGGGAGGAGCTTAGAGGGGAGTGACTTTGCTGGAGAAGAAGGGACTGACACTCGCAGGGGCGGGGTGTTGGCTTGGCCCCAGCCACTCTCCCATGCCTGCCTCCTCCTTTGGGAGGCTGCTCTGGTCAGCTGTGGCCCTGTGATCCCGGGCGGTGGGAAGGCCTGTGGGAATAGCCGGCTGTGTTGGCACACCTGTGTTATTCTCCCAGCTGTTCGCTTCACAACAGGGCTGCTGTCAGCAATTGCCAAACGTTTTCTTGCCACCCACCCACTCTCCATGGCTCTGTAACATTTGCTGGCACCCCCCCATCTGGGTTGAACTGCTTTACTTTATTTATTTTTATTTAAAAAGGGACACCAGAATTCTTTATGTCTGGGAATGCGCCAAACTGGCCCCGTGTTGAGTGCAGAAATATTCCATCTTCCTTCTGTGCCCAGAATTATTTTTGTTTTCTTCGATACAAAGCCTAGATACGGCTACAGCAAGGAAATCAGTTGATTTTCGAAACCAAAACTCCTTTCCTGTTTATCATGTTAAAAAAAAAAAAATCCACCATGGTCAGTCACGAGGCCAGTTTATCTCTGAGGGTAGTGTTCAATCTCTTTTCGTTTTCTTCTGTTGTACGCTCCTAATACAAACCAGAGGAAGCAGTCATTATCCAATGGAGTAAAAAGTAGCCAGTTAATATTCTTATTACAGTGAATGCTAGTCCTGACTCAAGAGGCACCTGGTGGCGGAAAGCAGAGGCCTCTGTCTCAGCTCCATCTGGGTAAGAAGCCCCGCCTACCCAGGAGTTAGATGGCCACTGTGAGCCTCCTGGGGTTTCCTTGTTCCGAAGTGACACAGGCTGGGCCCCTGCCGCATGCAGACACAGTGGTGCTAAGGTATGGGGGCCGCTGGTGGCTCTTCCTGAGTCTCAGTGTATAGATGTGTTTTCTGGCTTCTTGTACGTCTTCCTCCACTAGAATAGACCCTCCGTGAGGGCAGGAGCTGCTGCCTGTTTTGTTCATGGCTCTGTTTCCAGAGCCTGGCCTGACACAGAAACAGATACTCAATAGGTATTTGTTGAATAAATGACAGAACGAATGAATGAACAGAAGGGAATACTTCAGAACACAGACTTCCCAAAAGACATTCTTTTCATTACTAAGGAAAGACGAATGCCTTGGAACCGATGCCTGGGAGATAAGAAGGGAATAGGAAAATTTTGTACCTATTTGTCCGCTCCACACCCCTCTGATACACGGGGCTGTGAGGAGTCTGGAGCAGAAGAAGGTGGAAGGTATTGGAAAGAGACTGAGTAAAAGGAGAACACAGGTGCTGAGACGTGCAGGTTCCCTGGCAAGAGTTCAAGTGGGCCAACATAGTAAAATCTTAACATTTTAAAGACTATACATTTAGCTTGCACATTGTTGAATAAAATGCTTTGATCTTGATGGCCAGGTTCAAGTTTGGAATTCATAATCCTTGAGGCTTCAGGTCAGCCTATGGCAGAGGAGGAAGCCAGCTTCCAGGCCCTTCTGCCCTTGGCTTACACGGGGCTCCCCCCTGACTGACATCCCCTCTCGTCCCTCCCTGGTCTTCACTCTGCCCTGCTGGGGTGCTCCACCCACAAAGATACAGCCCTGGGCCTCCCTGGGCTGGGTATCCAAGGGGGAACAGACTCAGGCCCTGGAAGTAGGTTTGGTGGCATCTGGGCCAGGAATTCTGGGTTTCTGGGTACCCAGAACATGGTACAGATGGGGTTGCGTCCCCTTGGGAGGGTGCATGTCCTGGCCTCTTGTCACAAAAAGGGCTGTGCTTATTCCCTGAATACCCCTCCCCTCATGGGCTGTGACAAAAGAAATGATCTGAAGGGGAAGTCCCTCAGCATGGGACAGGAAGAAGCCAGCACAGGGTGAGACTCTGTTTCCCTCAGATATGAAGCACTGGGCAAGCTCTGAAGCTAGGGCAGTAGACTCAAGGGCCTGTAGACTGTTGTGGGCACCAAGAATCATCATGCAGGGGCAGCAGAGTTTCAGTCAGCAAAGCACCCGTGCTCCTTACAGTAGTGCTGTGGGTCGGGCCAGCCTGGGCCCTCACCTCATTCCACAAGTGAGGAGACTGAGCCTCCAGAGGCTGGAAGAGCCCAGCTAGAACTGCTTATGCACAGAAGAGGTTCAAGGCCTCATGCACGAGCATGTAGCTAACAAGAAGCAGGGCCAGTGTTATGAACCATCTCCTTCTCATTCAGAGTCCAGCATCGTACTTTCTATGCTGGTCCTGAGGAAGAGTGACTTTCCCCAGGGTATTGGCCAGGATGATTCCTGCTTAGTTGGAGGCTGCCTGGGCTCTGGTCCCTTAGTCTCAAGGGCACGGCCAGCTGAATTGCTGCTTTCGCTGTTCTGACTCCACAGCTTTGGGTGTCCAGGTGGCTTTGGTCTCTAGGACTGATTGATCCCCTCAACCCCCCTGACTTGTGAATCAGCCCAGAACTACAGCTTGGTACAGCCTCCTGCGATGGGCCTGTGACTTCTCAGAGGAGCCCCAAGGTCCTGTTCTGACACAGTTATAAACCCCTTCTTGAGTTCTCTAGGTCTTGTCTGTTTCCAGGAACCTTGGGCTTTTACTTGTGATGCACCCAAGCGGCTGCTACTCTCCCCATACCTCATCATCCCTGATGGGTAAGGTTAGGCTGCTTGGCCACCCTCACACCATGGTGGCAGGGGCTATACTGGTCCCAGAGGAACTCTGATCCTTCCTCCCTCCCAGGCTAAGGTGAAGTGCCCAGAAGGGGGGCTCTGAATCCTCTGTAGTTACCTGGAGAAGCCAGGTGACCTCCTGGAAGGGGTGGGTGTCACTGCCTATGGGGTAACTGTGACTAACAGGAGACAGGAGACAGAAGTAGCTGGCAGACAATTTCCTCCACTCTGCTCCCTTGGGTGGACCAGTCCAGGGCATAGTTCTGTGCAACCTGTTTCCAAGTATTCCACATGGTTTGGGGACCCTAAGTGTCTTGTGGCTTGTGCAGCAATGACTGCTTTGTTACGCACAGCCTCCCATCTTTCCTTTGCTTTCCATCTTTCTTTTCCCCCTCTTCGTTTCTGCCTGGGGATTGTATCTGTCAATAAGCCTTTAGCATCTGTGCCTGCCTCAGTTTCTGCTTTGTAGGGAATCTGAGCTAAGTGAAGTCTCCACCAGGTGGCTGTTGCCACCTGGGTTTTCTCAGTCTGCAGACACACGCCCTAGTCCTGCTGCTGCTTCTGCACTTTTGTTCCAGCATTTGTGTATGTTTGTCAACTTTCTTTTACTCCAGCCTCCCTGGTGAGACCAAAACACAAATGAGCCATGGGATGACAGATCTCAAGTAGAAATCTTGAGATTCGCTAGCCTCATTGGAGGGTGTCAAGATATTCTAGTACTTAAGAGAATGGCTTCTATAGTAAGCCTGTCTATGTTTGCATCACTGAGATCCTTTCTGGATCTTAGCTTCATCTTCTGGAAAATGGGGATAAAGACAACATTTACATGACAGGATCATTGATTGGATTAAATAAAATGAAATATAAGCCAGGCACATAGTAAGCGCTCAATAAATGTTAGTCATTATTTTGAGGTATTCAGAATAAGCCTACTCTCTTTGACGGGATGACTCTTGAAATACTTAATAATTCTAACCATTTATTGAGTGTCTTCCACATACCCAGAACGTTGTCTGAGCTCTTTTATTTAACTCTTTGGGATTTAACAGTAAAGAAATGGAGGCTTAGGGTCACCCATATGGCAAATGGCTTGAGTTGGAAGCTGCGCCCAGATTTTCCTGATGCCAAAGCCTGTGTTCTGTCTACTGTGACACGGAGGAATGTTTTTATTCTTCCGTTTCTTCTAGGAACACCTGCCCCATCCTTTCACCACGGAGCTTCCAGAGTTGACCTTTGAAGTATGAAGAGAAAGATCAAATGCTGAGTCTCATTAAAGGGCTTCCACCAAGGGAGGGTACTGGGGGCTAAAATAGTCAAAGAAGCAGACTCGAGGCAGGGACTGCCAAGTACCACAGGCCTCCCCTGATGGACAAAACTGGCACATGGAGTTTAGCTTCATCTGAAGGTGTGAAAAGAATAACCCGGCTCTATGGGCATTTCTGCCGAGCACAGGACCCAAGGGGTCCTGGTTCTCACTGTGCACAAAATGCTTTGGTCACTTCCCAAATCAGCAGGGCAACTGAAACCTTATACTGGGAACACATGATTGGCTGTGTCTGTTGGGCATCTCTTGATGACACAGAATGTATCTTTCCTCCGAAAGCAGGACAACGTGTGTAGACAGGCCTGGGCAAGTGTGAGTGGTGTGAGAAAGGCAGCCTTAAGGGAGTCAACTTCATCTCTTCTGACTGGTATGGAACTGAGCTCCATAGTTCACTCCTTGTCAATGGAAAGACGGACATACCTTTAAGCAGTGGAAGCAGAACTGTTATTAGATTTTCTTTTGTAGCTGATGCGGAAAATGACTTCTTTTCCTATCTAAAATATATTATCTTGAGTGAGGCACGAGGGTTGCATGGGGTTGTGGTCATCACTGTTGGCTTTTTTGGGAGAGCATTGACTGGATCTATCTGCCACTTGGAGGTAACAGCCAGGAAGGGGAAAGCCAGGGTTCTCCAGACAATTGTTGGAGTTAAACCGCTCTTTCACTTTGCAGTCATTAAGTAAATGCTCACCCTAATTGTCACTAGGGTCTTCACATGTAGCATGTCACCCTGCCCACCTTCTCCTTCATCCTCAAGGAATACACTTTCACTGGCAGACAGAATAACATCTTGTGCTTTCTGCATTTAAAAAACTTTACTGAGGCTCTTTGTCTACCTCACTCTTCCAGTAGCTTACTGAGATTAATGCCTTTTTCTAAACTGTGATAACTAAATGATACTTTCTAGGCAGTTGTGGATGGGGCTTTGCAGGCTGTGAGATAGGATGACAATATCTTGGGTGAGTTTCAGGTATTACGAAGAATCTTTTGATTTCCTTAGAAAATATAGGAGGGTTTTGTCAGCATAGGTAACACTGTGGAGCTGAGTGAAATGTAAATGAGATTTCCAGTTTTCATTTTTTTGCTTCACTTTGATATTTATGGATTTTAGAAGTGGGATCAGCTGGATTCATCTCCAGAAAACTCCCCCATGTCCTAATTGCTGACCTCCTTCTGGTGTTAACAAATGTGCTTTTGTGCAAAGGGAAAATGTTTTGAAGGCAGATCTGGATTTCAATTTTGGTTCAGACATCTATTAAGAGTGAGACCCTGGGCAAGTTAATTTTTGAACTTTGATTTTCTTATCTGTAATAGGAAGATAATGGTAGATACCTAAAGGGTTATAACGACCAGAAGTAATATACTGAGAAAGGGGCAGAGAGAGTGGTTTCAAGTCATTTTCTTTTATAATAACAGAAGGCTGGCTGGCCAGGAGAGGGTGAAAACAGAGCCATTAGACAGCGGAAGTACAGAGGGTGCTCCAGGGATGTGGGCTGCTTCCGTATCTTTACACAGAAGGGAGAGCGAAGGAGCCAGCTGTCAGTGACCTGTCATTATCCTGACAACAGTGGAGAAACAAGATAAGAGCCTTGCAGGGACCCTTTGCCGACTACTGGGTCCCGATGGTTCAAAGAGAAAGAGTACATGATAACTTCTAAAAGAGATGGCGTTGGTGGAAAAGATTGTGTAGCTGAGCTGATTTGATCACCAAGAGACTCCGGAAATGCTTTTGGGATAAATAAATAAAGCTCTACTACCTAAACCCCTCAACCCAGAATGGAGCATCGCAGAGGAAAGATATTGCTTGCTGATTTTTTTCCTAGCCGATGGTTCCACTTTCTGCAACTTCTCCTAAAGTAAGACTGTGAGAATGAGCAGAGAACTATGGATGTCGTTCTTGGCTCTTCCCAAATGTATCACTATGGCCGCCTGAGTTCACATTTTAGCATGTGCAGGTGAGGGTTTGGATAGGGTGATGCTTTGAGTGTCTTTTTCTGGGAGTTGGCTTGTTTAAGATCCTAGGGCTGTCTCTCACTTCATTTACACTTGCTTGCCATCGAAATGCACCCATTTTAAACCTCATTACTAAGCAATTGCAAAGGGAAGAAATTAATATCAGCTTACACATAAATTTGAAAAATACAAATTAATCAGAAGAAATTGGAAGGAAGAAAATCATTCATCTTTTCTCTAATGAAGGAAGAAAATCATTCATCTTTTCATCTCTAGTCTTGGAGATGAATTAAGGGATTCCTAGTTTTCTTGTGCTAGATTCAGAAGCTACTTAATACTAAACACATTCAGGGCTTGATGCAACAAAAAGACTTCCATTTTCCTATAAGCCAAAGAGAAGAATATCTGTTTCAGAGTTGGAGGTAGGACTTATCATAAGCAGGATCATGGATCTTTTAAAACTTGGGCTAAGCCGGGCTCGGTGGCTCAGCCTGTAATCCCACGCCTTTGGGAAGCTGAGGTGAGTGGATTGCCTGAGCCCACGGGTTCGAGACCTGCCTGGGCAACTTGGCGAGACCTCATCTCTACAATAAATCAAAAAACTAGCCGGGCGTGGTAGTGCAGGCCTGTAGTTCCAGCTACTTGGAAGGCTGAGGTGGAAGGATCGCCGGAGCCCAGCAGGCCAAGGCTGCGGTGGCTGGGAGTGGCCACTGCACTCCAGTCTGGGCGACAGAGTGAGACTCCAACTCAAAAAACAAACAAACAAACAAAAACTTGGGCTAGATTTTGGACATTGGAAGTTCTGAAATGCAAAGTAAGATTCTCTAATCCCTGGCTTTCAATTCTTCTGTAGTATTTTCAAAAAGATGATCCTACTGTGTCCTCTCTTTAATGATCTCTGTTATTCATACTAACCTCATGAGGTTAGTAGAACAAGTGTTATGCCCATTTTATAGAATGTGATTCCTGGAGTTTAAAAAATGTATTTTATTCCCTAGTTCTATCTGCAGTGGTTAGCATAATGTCTGGAACAGGAAAATAACTAAAACAAAACAAAATAAAAACAAAAACAAAGCTGTGTGAGTGAATGAATGAATTACTGAAATAATAAAAAATGGAAGCATTTACAAAAAAGTAAAATGATGTACCTAAGGTCATTTGGTATCAGCACCTATATTTTAATGAGACAAACATTTTATACTCTTCAGAAATCAAGCCTCAGAGGAGTCCACAATCCTATTGTAACAATAATCAATTTAACAGAACAGTTAAATAGTTCTGCCACTGTATTAGTCCACTATTGCCCTGATAGTGCTATGTAACAAAAAAGTTTGAATTCTCAATAGCTTGTAATTAATATTTATGTTTCTTAGTTACAGGTCTGTGGTTTGGCTGAGGTTTTACTGATCTTATTGGGATTAGGCAGACTTGGTTCCAAGCTCAGGTCAAGTGCAGAGTTACCACACGAGTCTTATTCTGGGACCCACACTAAAGGGGGAATGGCTATCTGGGCCATGTTCTTCTAATGCTGGATCCCAGGAGTGCAAGAGGACAAGCCAGTCATGTGATCACATTAAAAATCTTTGCTCCCATTATGTTTACTCACATTGCTTTGACCATAACAAGACACTGGCCAATCTCATAGTCAGTGGGGCAGCAAAGGATGCTCTATTCCAAGAAGAGGAGGAATGACTATTTGTTAAATAACAATTCATTTTGTCACTGCAAACCTGAAGACTAGGAGTTTAATTGAACAAAATAAGCTCTCCATCAATGTTGTGATTCTCCAGTCCTTGTATAACTATTAAAGGAAGCTTAACCCTTTGCCAGGGGAAACTATCTAGTCAGACCCCGATCAGAATTCAAGGCCAAACAGGGACCATTATTTGAGCCATAGATTTAGCTGTTTGGTATTCACCCATTCCTAATCATCTTGGAAAGTATAATGTTTTCTAACAGCTGTAAAGACAAGAGATTCTAATATTATCAACTACACATAATATCCATGAAATTACATTGAATAATGTAATGATGTGTTATGCTGTCATGAACACATTATGAATACCTAATTTGAAAGGTTAATGAAATTGACAAACACATGAACACTGTGGGTATCATCAATACCACTTAATGACAAACCCTTGTTTTCATTTATAAAATCATTTGAAATGGGAAGACCCTATCTTTATAACTACATTCTTTTGGTCGTAAATTAAGAAGAATATGCATAATATGTTTTGTTTTAATCTGGAGCGTGGGATTGCAGGTTTATATAGTAATCATATTTAGTATAAATAAAATCATAATTGTTTGGAGTGGCCATTTGTAGTTATTCTGAAGAGGGTTAAGCTTTCTAAGGGTAAATATGCTTTAGTACTGAAGAAAGTGTCAGGACTAAAAACAACTGCTCAGGGGAAGGCATTACTCACTAGCATGTTGTGCTCTTACTGAAGAATCCTCTAGTCTGGGCTAAACAGTCTAGAGTTGTTCATCTTAAATCTGGGCAGAATGATGTGAGGAGGGTATTCTCTTACTTTCCATGTTCCCGGTTAAGTGTTTTTGTTTAACTAATTGAGCCTATATTTATTTTTATTCTTTATTTTTTATTTTTTTGAGTTGGAGTCTCACTCTGTCACCCAGACTATAGTGCAGTGGCCGCTCCCGGCCACCACAGCCTCCACCTGCTGGGCTCCAGCGATCCTTCTGCCTCAGCCTTCCAAGTAGCTGGAACTACAGGTGTGCACTACCACGCCTGGCTAATTTTTTTTGATTTATTGTAGAGATGAGGTCTCGCCAAGTTGCCCAGGCAGGTCTCGAACCCGCAGGCTTAGGCAATCCACTCACCTCAGCCTTCCAAAGTGCTGGGATTACAGGCCGAGCCACCGAGGCCAGCGAACCTATATTTATAGACAAATGAATAACAATAAAACTCAACTACATTAGAATGGGCCTGTATTACTTTCATCTCCAATATAACATTTCTAAAATAACAGATATAATCTATGTTAGTATTTTCATATAAGGAAAAAATTTAAATATGTTTGCTCTTGAGTGTTCAGGTTACCTGTCTGTAAATGATAATAATAAAAATATAATGACAGCAGAAATGATGATAGGAATGCCCTTTCTATTGTACAAAGCATATCATGTACATGAGCAGGTTTGATTCGTCTAGCAATTCAGTGAAGTTATAGGGAAAATATCGTGATTCCATTTTCCCCACAAGGAAATGAGGTCTGGAGAGTTGAAGTGACTTGCTCAAAGTGTAATGGTCTGATGCGGCAGGGCTGTGACATGGTAATTCTGTTTTTCTGTCATACTTCACCTCTCCATCACTAGGCTTCCAGAAGCCATGACTTTCTGCTAGACATTCACGGTGACATGCCATTTCATTAAGAATGATTATTTTTTTCCTGATGATCAGCGTAACAAGTCATTGTAGAAATTTTGAAAATATAGAAGAGTAGAAGAAAGAAAATGATAACCACCTTACTTCTGGAATCTAATGATGTAGAAATAACACATATTAACTCTAAACTTTTTTTCTCTATGTGTGTGTTTGCTTGCGCATGTACACGTATGCATGCATGCATGCATTCCAGATATATAAACACACACACATATACATATCACACACACACACACACACACACACACACACACACACACACACACACACTTATTTTATGTTCTTGGCACCTTGCACGTACAAAATCAATGCCGTGAAATTGGTATTATTATTATGTCTATTTTATGAATGAGAAAAATTGAGTCTTAGATAACCCATGTAACTTGTCCAAGGACATGTGAGTAAGTCTTTCTTTCTTCATGTGAAATACGATTAAGCCCTCTTCCTGAACTATAAATCTAAGTATACATGCGCTCCATTTGAAACTTTTAAGGCAAATATCAAACAGGATATAATTCCTTCTAGGTTTTATTACAGAAGAACTATCTGGTCTTTGACAACTTTAAGCCTACAAAGATGCCTTCAAATCCTCAAGTATTAAAGCAAAGTCTATATTTCTGTGCAGTGCTACCATAATTGGCCTCTGCTCCACTCCTAGGGGTAGGTATTCAAACAGGATAAGTCTGTGATAAACTCTGTGATGGTAATGAGGACAAATGGAGCAACATGGTAGAATTTCTGAAGGTGCAGTCTTCATCAAATGGATAAGATACAATAGAGATCCCAAGTCAATGCCAGAAGTCACTTGGAATTTTTCAAATCTTGTCCCATCTGTCAATTCATTGTCCTTGGTGGTCTTCTAGAGCCCTATTTGGCAAAATTTTCATCTCCACCCACATCTCATAGGTTCTTGTCAAAATACAGATTCTGATTCAGTACATCTGGGGTGGAGTCTACTGGGGTGGGGGCTTCTAACTGATTGGCAGGCGGGGTTGACACTACCAGTCCATGGGCTACTTCTTTGAGAAGCAAGAGTCTGGATCACCCCTCCTTCGATTAGTAGAAATACCATTGATCAACAGCAATTGCGGTAGTTTGAAAACTTTCATTTATTTCATTATGTTTGCCATAGAACTGTTTCTTGAAATGAAATTTCAAGAGATACCTAGATTTGAAAATGAATCATGTCATTGGGGACTTGCCTTGTACCTGTGTTTGCATCTCAAGAATCCTGTTTCTAATTAGTTGATGCGTTTATTTGTGGTGACTTCTTGGGAGTGTTTACATTCAGAGAGGGTGGGGCTAAAGACACACCTCAAAGCCATTATGTGACCTTCAGCTCTGTTACTGCCTTCCTGGAATCCCAAGACAGAAAGAGGAGCTGCTCTGGTTGAAGAAAAATTGGGAGCCCCAAAACCTGCTGCCTGGCCCACCTTTTATTTTCACACTCAAAGAAATAGTCCCTGAAGTATCTCATGGAAGGCAAGGTGGTTGTGGGTAGACCCACTGCCTCCTGGGTCACCTGGCATTCAGATCAGCTCCCCTGCATGTCGTCTGTGTGACCTTGGTCAAGTGACAAAATCATTCATGGAATTCCAGTGAAGGCCCAAAACGATAAAGTATCTAAAACACTCAATAGGTGGCTTATTCATGGCAAACACACAATACATATTAGCTATTACCATTGTTGATACGATCATTATTATGGCTTGTTAGCTCAGAGTCTCTATGGGTCACAGTTTAAAAACCTTCAGTGGAGTAGCAACAATGCAATATGCTTAGTCAAAGAATTTGGGCTCAAGTTCTGGTAGCTTTGGATAAGTAGCTCATGTAAGCTTGCAGGGCACTAGTTCTTACATCTATAAAATGGGGTTTTTAACCTAACTGCAGAATTGTTAAAGGATTAAGTGAGAAGATATAGGTGAAAAGCCCCATGCGAGCAGTACTGCATCTTCTGATCTAATAGTTGGTTTCTACATGAATAAATCCCTAAGGATTTACCATTTACTCTGAGAAATCTTAAGTTTTACTGGTATCCAGTTTATGCGTCATGTTGATGAGCTCATTTTGAATGACACAGATGCATTAACCGGAAGAATCGAAACATTCTCAGGAAAGTTTAAAGGTGTGTTTTGGCATCTTAAGGAATGATTCCATCTCTACTGTGTGAGTAAATTATTGAGACATACGTGTACTTGGGAGGGTTCATGCAAGGGTAAGGCTTTTCATATGATGAATTTGGCTATTTTCACCACTACGTGTACTCTGGCTGGCTACATCACTAAGAATATCTCAGAATTTCTCATCACAAAACAGTAAACTTCATTCTATTCTCTGGTCTTGAATTTTTCCTACTCATAGGTTTTGTCATTTTAATATTGTCCCCTCCTTTCTAAATTTTTCAAAAATCCTTCTAGCTCATTAAGTAGAAAAATTTCAACCAGAAAAAACCTGGGACAAAGAGGCAGGCGTGGACTGTCACAATTTGATTAGGAAATCAGAGCAGGCAGAAAAACGCAGAATTGCAGAACCTAAGAATTCAGGAAAAACCAAGACGCTCTTATATCAAAATCTTCATTGTCATCACTGAAATATTTTTAGTGAGGGCATGGAATCAGGCGTATCACAGAGCAGATTAAAGACAAATAGTTCTTTGATTTTTTGGAGAGTGGCTTTAAACTACCAAGGCAACCAAACCCAATCTCAAGGCTAAGCCCAATATTGTGCAGTAATCAGAGACTCCTGCTCTGGCCAAAGTTGAGGGAATGAAAGAAGAAGAAGGATGCTTGAAGGCCAAGGCCTGTCCCTGAGCAGAACCCCAGAGCCCTTGAAGTTTCAGTTGAATAATTAAACTGAAGTCTACGCAGGTGACCAAGGAAACAGGAGGACTCTGTACACTAGTGGTTTCTAAAGTCTACCTCGCACTGATGTTATTTCCAATCAGTGGTCCACTCCCTCAGTCAAAGCGGGCCCAGAAGGCAGCCCTGAGCCTTTTCCAAGACAATCTTACCTGCAATCTCGTTCCTTCTAGTCAGGTTTACCCTGACTGGCGTTTTCTGTATCTTCTCTTCATTCCTTGAATGTGTCTTAACTGCATATCCTCATGGATTGAACAGGCTCATCTTTAATCTGGGAAGATATTCTTTGGGATTTTATTCCCATTTTTGTATCAATAGACTCCACACTCTTTGTCCTAGGCTCTCTTGGGGATTGGATGTGCACAATGAGGGTATTGAAGAACACCAGGTCATAAGGCTGATCCCAATTCTAAGCCTTATGGAATCACAGAATCTGGAGGTAGAAGAGCTGTGGTATCAGAATTGTTTTACGACATCCTTGGAAAATGTTCTTCTGACTTCTGCTTGAAAGCTACTGTGATGGGAGGCTTACTACACATACAGTCACCTGCCCCTCTGATGGTAGTGTCAGGCTGTTGGAGGTGACACATTCCCTCTCATCCCTTAAGCCCTCAAAGTCTACTTCATATCCAGTGTCAAGTGATATAACCTCTCTTCCCCTTACTTTCTTCATTTGTCTCATGGTGGTAGGAATGCTGGATTAATTAGTGAGTGTGGAACACCTGGAACAGCATCAGACCCACAGCTCATTCTCACTAGTGTTGAGCATTGTTGCTGCTGATATTATTGTCATTAGTGTAATAGTCATGGTCACCCTTTCACCCTCAGCTAGCTCCTTGGGCACAGCTTGGCCTTGTTAGACCACTTGATGGTTCTCAGACACGTCATGTATCCACTTGTCCTTCTTGTCCTGTAGCCTCCTTCCTATAGGTTGCTCACAGCACCCTTCTTCCCGGAGCTTCTGCCCACTCCATGCTTCCTCCTCTGAAACCTGACTCACTCTCAGGAGTTCAGCTCTGACCCAAGTGCCCCAGGTACTCTGTAGCCTCAGGGTGGAACCCAATTCCTGGAAATCAGGACCCGCCTCTGCCATTAGCAACTCCGTGATTTTGAAAAATGTGCTTGACCTCCCTAAGCCTCCATGTCCTTATTTTTAAAACAGAGAATAAAACCTGCTTTTCTTTTAGGTTGTACATATTACATGAGATGAGATATTTAAGTTGCACGCTGGATAACAGGAGTCCTAGGCATATTGACTATTGCCTCTTTCAAACACGTTTTGCCACTTGATCCTCACAGCAGAATGGGAGGCAGGGATCCTTTCTTTACAAGTGAAACCACTCATCCTTGGGGGTGACTGGCCTAAGGCTACCCAGAATCTAAAGGACTGCATGTAAACTTGAACCTAGGACTTCAGAATTTATATCCTCTGTGTTATCCACTTGACATTTGCAAAACTGACTGATCTAACAGATTCTCAAAAATCTCTCAAGTCAATTCAATTAAACAGAACTCTGTGATATTCTGATTTTTAATATTTGCTTATTTGCGTTTATGCTGGGTATTAGTTGCAAGAGTCTCCAGAGAAATCAGCAAACATTTTATTATGAAGGAAAAAAACTGGTGGTTATGAAAGATGCTATCTTTCTCCTGGGCACGAAATGGGGGTTTCCTAGGCTGCTTTGCTTTTTGGGGAGATTGAAATCTCCCCAAAACACGGGAATTCAAAAGCATGGCCTCTTCTGACATGATTGTGATGGTTCCTGGTAACAGAATCTGTGCACGGGAATGACAATTTATGGCTCACGTTGAAAAAGTGTCTGACTGTGCACAGAACGTTTTTTTGCAGCCCTGAACTTGAGTTGATGCAAGCCAACCAGCAGTGGTGTGGGTGTGTGTGGTGGGTGAGACCTGCTACCCCCAGCCCACCCTGCCCACGTTGGCCATCCTGCTTAGCCCAGGGGGGATGCCTCATGCCCAGGTCTACTGGTGTACTTCACCCTTTCACTTCTGAAGCAACGTCAGGCATGCTTCTGTCTTGAAGACTGTGGATTTTGCCATGAACAGGAGCCAGCTCTCCTCACGTCATTCCTGACAGATTTCTTAATTAATCTGCTCAGATTGTCAATAATGTAATTCAATGTTGATTTAGAAACTAGTTATATGAGCACTGCTAGGGCCATTGTGGGAAAACATCTGAATAATTCAGCTAATAGATGGGAAACTCACCCAGATTGCTGGGGAGCAGGGAGGGAGCAGCTAATTCGAATGGGATGAGCTCAAGCAGGGTGATTCCAGCAAATTCCAGGGAGCGGGGAGAGGTTGTCATATTGCTAGGGCAGCAGCTGCCTGGTTTAATTATTGTCATTTTGGTTTTAGGAAAAAAGCACATGGGCCCACACTTGCAGGCAGAGGCCGTTAACACACTCTTGAAAAATAGTGGAATTTCAGGGTGGAGGATGTGATGTGGCTGAGACAAGCTCTGAGTTACACTCATGTGTTTGTGGGTCTTATCCTAGGTATAGATTATCATTTTTAATGTTAAATAATATGATTATTTTTTGAATATATGAGCTTAATAGTAAGCAGCATCAGAGAAATAGAAAAATGACTCCCTTCACCTCCCAGGAGATTCATAGTTGTTTGGGTGCTTCTCAGACTTGAGATTCTACACCAAAACTTGGGGACCAGGGTAGAAAACGTAAAGTTTATAGATGGGCGAGTCTGATGATGTAAAAGGCCTTACATAAACATAAAAACTCAATCATATTTAGTTATACACTTAGCTTTTTGCTTTTATTGAAAATAATAAAATTATATGGGGTTGAGCTATTATACTAAATTTTTTGCTACGGTGGTTAGAGTTTTAACAACCCTTAAGTGCAGATAAGTTAATGCTTAGATATAAATGTTAGGAATCACGGTGCTTTGGAAAGAGAATGTTAATTTGGTTGTATTTAATCTGAAGAATCTCACGCTTTTCTTCCTTTTCTGTCTCTCTCCTCCACCTTCCAAGTCCTCACATACATGAGAGCTCACACACACACACACACACACACACACACACGTTGCCTTCTCAGCCACATCTCTTCAAATTTCTATTCTTGAGTCCTACAAAAGGAGAGAAAGGCCACACAATTCTAATATTATGCCACTGATACAATTCTAGCATAGGAGAGCCGTTCTCCTTGGGGCATCTTGCTTTATATTGTAACAACATAAGACTGGTTTGACATCTAAACTAGATCGGGAAACTTAGGAGACAGAACTGACTTTGGAAAGTTTACTGAACAGAGCCTCAGCAAATAATTTGCACGTGAAAGAATCAATGAAAGTACAGCAAGTTTGCAGACTGTAAATGAACTCCGTGGCCCCTAGCATGGCATGAGCATGACATCAGTGAGGATCAGGTTTGGGTGCATATCACAGAACACCCAGAAACGCAAAGGTTGGTGCACTCTCTCTGTGTAGGCAGTGGAGGGCTCGGTGACCATGCCACCATCACCCACACCCAGGCCACTCCTGTCTTATCTTCCACTGTCCTTGCTTAAATCTTGAGGTTACCTCATGGCCAAGATATCTGTGGGTGTTCTAAATATCACATCCATATTTCAGAGAGCAGAAAAGAGGAAGAGAGAAAAAGGCACCACTCCCTTCCCTTTTGCTTTTATTAGGCAGTTTTTCTGAAGGCACCCCCCTTTGCCATTTCACCCCCACCTACACATTACATCTTGCATATCCTTGGCCAGAGCTGAGATGTCCACACTTAGCTGGAGAGAGGCTAGCAAATGTAGTATTTCTAACTGGCCACCAATAACGCTGGATAACATGAGTTGTGTTACAGGGAAGAGGAGGGGCTGGGTATTTGGAGATATTTTGGAGATTGTGTCATAAGACCTAACCAATTCCTGCAAATTATACATGTATTAAAACAAACAGTTACAGTCTTAATGAAATCACAACAAATAATTCCCATTTTTACCGAGTGCTTAAGTATTTTGAATTGTGAAAATGATTTGAAAAATATGTTGTTTAATGATGCCCTAAGACCAGAGAGCATCTGTCATGTGTAAATTCTAAGCTGTAATCAGGAAGTCTAAGTGGTGATAAATGACCTCAGTTGTGAGCTGGTTCTACAGCAGGTCCCTGAGTTTTCTAATGACATTGACTGTTTGGAGAATGACTTGTCTTTTATTGAACAATTGTTTGTTGTTATTTCTGGGTATAGTGCTTGCGTTCTCTGATCATGTATTCCCTGGAAATCTAATTTGTATATAATTACTTGACAGAAACTGAACTGGCTGGATTATTCTGAATATGCAGAGGCAGGGGCAGGCCCCAGAGGGGGGACTTCAGCTGAAAGGCCAAGCACCTGAATGGTCCCACCATAATTTCTCATCTCAGCATTTAGCAGCTAATAAGGTCTCTTGTTAAAAAACAAATTCTCAGGCAACACAAGCAACGGACACACTTAACTGGCCATTAGCAGCCATGCTCAGAGCCTCTGGCTTAGTTGGAGTGCTGATGAGATGACTTCCCCCATCACCTCTCCACACCAGAGAATGGGGGGAAGACAGAGTTGTTCTTCCTGTGTTTAGAGCTGGGGGGTGTCTAAAGGCAAGAGGGATGCTATGAACTGAATGCTTGTGTTCCTCCGATTCCTGTGCTGAATCCCTAAGCTCCAATGAGGTTGTATTTGGATATGGGGCCTCAAAGAAAGTGATTAAGGTCAAAGGAGGTCATAAGGGCGAGGGCCCTAATCGAGTAGGATTTGTGTCTTTGCAAGAAGAGACACCAGAGAGGTCCCAGCCCTCTCCATCGCACACACTGAAGGAAGGCTGTGCGAAGACACAGCCAGAAGATGGCAATCATCCACAACCAAGACTTCTGGACCTTGGTCTTGGACTTCCAACCTCCAGAACTGCGAGGAATACATTTCTGTTGTTTAAGCCACCCAGTGCATGGTATTTTGTTTCAGCAGCCAAACCTGACCAATACATGGTAGTGGAATGGTGGTGGGTGTTTCAGGAAGAATGTCAGTCAGATCCAAATCGTTGAGGCTCACTGGAGTCTCCTGCCGTTTCCACCTCAGCTCTTATCAGCTCTGATGCTCCTGCTCCCACCTTCCTCCAGCACACCTTGCCCTGGCCTCCTCCTCTGATGTGCTTTCAGCAGGAATGCCCATATTTTCTGCCTTTCATCAGCCCACTTATTTCTTTGGAGTCTTCATTTCAGCAGTGACTGAGCGCCTACTGAATGCCCAACACCTTCTGTGCTTACATAGAGAAACAGCAAAAAGAATAAAAACAACCCCTGCTGGCACCGAATCAGGCAAAGGGACAGATTCAGGTAACATAATTAGTATTAGCTAATGCTTGTTCAGCACTTACGGTGTGCCAGACACTGTTCTAAGCACTCAATGCATATGAAACCATTCAAGGCTCACAATAACCCCCCCAGGGAGAGGCTGCCATTATCTTCATTTTACAGAGAAAGAAAGAGGCTTACTAAAAGTGCCAGAAGAGAGGCTTTTCCAAGGACACACAACTAGCAAGTGGTAGAGCCGGGGGTCACCCCAGGCAGTCTGCATCAGGCCCCACAATCAGACTCTGTGCTGTAAAACTAGGTTTTTGCAGCCATCCAGCTGATAGGTGCTTCCACGGCTCAAGCCCTGGACCCTGTGAGAGCACAAAGAAGGAACCAAGGAACCATGTCTGGTCTGGGGCCCAGCACAAATCTTCCAGGGGAAGTCAAGTCTCAGCAGAGATATGAAAGGATAGGCAGAGCTAATCAATCATAACGAACAAGAGAAAAGGCTTCCAGGCAGCTGGAGATGGAGGAGTCCTGGTGTATCTTGTGAGCATAGAATGCAGGAGGTACGAGACCACCCTGGGCAACTTGGTGAGACCTCATCTCCACAATAAATCAAAAAATTAGCCGGGCTTGGTGGCACGTGCCTGCGGTTTCAGCTACTTGGAAACCTGAGGCAGAAGGATCACCTGAGCCCAGCAGTTCGAGGTTGTGGTGGCTGGGAGTGTGCCACTGCACTCCAGACTGGGCGACAGAGTGAGACTTCAACTCAAAAAAAAAAAAAAAAAGAATGCAGGAGGTGGGGATGAGTGGGTGGGAGTACTCAGTAGAGGTGTGGGAATTCACATCATGGAGAAAACTGAAAACTGTAGAGAACACTCAAAGGGTCGTAATCATGAGCATAACAAGATTATTACTTGCATTTTAGAAAAACACTCAGCCTCACTAATCATCAGAGAAATGCAAATCAAAACCACAATGAGATGCCACCTAACTCATTAAGGATGGCCCTCATCAATAAATCAAAAAACAACAGATGCTGGTGAGGGTGCGGAGAAAAAGGGAACACTTCTACACTGCAGGAGTGCATACTAGTTCAACCTCTATGGTAAGCAGTGTGGCGATTCCTAAAAGAATTAAAAAAAATTGACCTTCCATATGATCCAGCAATCTCTTTCCTGGGAATATACCCGGAGGAACATAAATCACTGTACAAAAAAGACACCTGCACACACATCTATAGCTGCACTATTCACAATAGCAAAAACATGGAACCAACCCCACTGCCCAATAAAAAACAGACTGGATAAAGAAAATGTGGTACATATACACAATGGAGTATTACGTAGCCATAAAGGAGAACCAAATAATGGGCTTCCACAGCAAACAGAATGGAGTTGGAGACCTTCATACTTAGTGGTCTATTACAGAAACAAAGCTCTGAATACAACATGTTGTCACTCATAAGTGGACCCTGAATACTAGTCGCATCAGTGTTCTAGTCACAAGGGAGGGATCGACAGTTGTTTGGCACATAACACAAAGGGTACCTGGTCCTAAACCAGGGGAAGTAAGGTCCAGTTGGAGGCCCAAACTTCACCTGCACACAGCCTACTTGTGTAGTTAACCCTTACTTGTACCTCACGTCTCTATAATAAAATTCAAAAAAAGAGATTCCTATGGCTACATTGGAAAGTGGGTATGGTGGGAGGAGAAACCATTATTTTTGAGGTAGGGAGACTGAATAGAAGGATAGTGTCATATTCCTGCAAAGATACGGTGTAACTCAGACCTTGGCAGTGGAGGTGAGTAAAGGAATCTCCCAGAGGTACGGGAGCTGGCTATTAAACACAGCCATTATTGAAAATTAAATTATAAAAATTTATAATGATATAAGCCATAGCAAAAACAAAGATGATATATACTCGAATTCATCACTCCCTAATTATTTTACTATAATCTGTTCTCTTGCAAATATCTATGTCCACTGTAACCATAGGGTGAACATAGTAGATTATGGTGGCTTCTGTGTCCCTTCCCAAGTCTGTGTTCAGTGATGTCATGTTGGTCTATCTTGGTAACTTGAAATTTGTTATAAGGTGGGCATGTTTACAACAAGGAAACTGGCAGGTCACAATTTCATTTTTTTCTCTTTAGCACATCTCTGGTCAAGCCACAGCATTCTAGAGAGAAAGCACATAAAGAAACCCTGCTTATCCTTTCAGGTTCCATCCTGGAAGCCTCCTCCATCCTTTGCCAATAGCCTCTCTCTCCGCTAGAACTTCCTAGCATGTTCCTCACATCCTCCTCAGCATGTATCTCTCATAACTGTTATTGGTGTCTGTCTTTCCCTTCATCCTGCAGATATCTTGATGGCAGAAGCTGCATTCCATTCATCTCTAAAACAGAAGTAGCATAGACTTGGAGCTTGTTACACATTGTTGAAATGAATGGACAAGGGAATGAGGGAGTAAATGACTTTGCCTTTCTTTTTTTTTTTTTGAGTTGGAGTCTCACTCTGTCGCCCAGACTGGAGTGCAGTGGCCGCTCCCGGCCACCGCAGCCTCGACCTGCTGGGCTCCGGCGATCCTTCCGCCTCAGCCTTCCGAGTAACCGGAATTACAGGCATGCGCTACCACTCCTGGCTGACTTTTTGATTTATTGTAGAGATGAGGTCTTGCTGCCCAGGTGGGTCTCAAACCCGCAGGCTCAGGCAATCCACTCACCTCAGCCTCCCAAAGGCGCGGGATTCCAGGCTGAACCACCGAGCCCGGCTATGACTTTGCCTTTCTACCTACGTTTCTGCACTGCCTTTAGCAGGGTCCCTCTCTGATGGGCACAGTGCTTGGATCATGATAAACCCTGGACTGCTTCTGGCCTCAGAAGCAGTCTGATGGCTGAAGTGATATTTTACAAAAATATATTTACAGCTTGATACTGAAATGTCTACTGACAAAATGCTTCAAAAAAAGCTGCTTTTGAAAGAAACGACTTTAGAAAGAAATGACTTGGAAAACTACGTGATAGTCAACTGAGCCAAAGAAAATGTTCCCAAGGGAGCAGACTCACACATCAAAGGTATTCTGAAGGACAATTTGAAAGGAGAGTCACATGCCTGGATCACCTTGGGGGAATCTGTCTTTGTAACTGATCTAAGTCAAGGGCAGTAGGACACAAGGACATCAGATTTGTTTGAAGAAAGCTGCATCCTGTTAGTGTTGGAAAATAATTGCACAAAGTCACCCAAGTGCCGTCTCCTTCACTCCTCCCCCACACCCTCCCACGGCCCAAGTCTTTCTGCATCAAAGATCCTTCGAATCCTATACCTGCCTGGTGTGTCTCTTCAGTTAGCTATTTGGGGGCGAATGCTTGGAACGTTGATGAGAGACCTGTGGGACTCCAGTCCCATGGTGCCCTCTTCTTCGGGGATCCCTCCCCAGGCTTGCTGTAGTAATTTTTCTAGACCCCAGGGGTGAAAAGACCTGAGCTCATGGGCTAACTTTACCCCTCTCATGGGAGCCTGAGCGACTTCTGAGCCTTTGCCCCCATCTTAAAATGAAGCTGCACGGTTGGTATGCCCTCCTCTTGGTGATGCCGAGAGGTCAAAGGATCATTCATGATAAACCTCCACAGAGTAGTGAGCTGTGGCTCTTGTCATTGTCCATGCTCTTTCTAGTTTAAATTTCCTCACATTTTACACAAGAAATCTAAGGCCCAGAAATACTAAGTGGCTTGACCAGGTCACACACAAGCACTAACTGGTAGAACCAGGAGTGAGACCCCATGCCCTTTCTGCTTATGAAATACATCTGTCTTTCTTGTCAACTCTCAATTATTAGTCTCATGTCAGGTAAAAATCCAATAAAAGAAAATAATCGTCTCCCATCTTGCAATAGATTTCTATCCAGAGAAGGCAGATATATCCACTCCCTCCCACCCCATGGCCACTACATGTCCTCTGCCTCTTGGTTTTAGATGGAGTAGAAGTACACCCTCTTTCATTTAGTCACATTAGCTAGGTGGTTGTGATTGTGTTCCCTTTGTCATCAGTACTATAAAATTAGAGGCCGGGCTCGGTGGCTCAGCCTGTAATCCCGCGCCTTTGGGAGGCTGAGGTGAGTGGATTGCCCGAGCCCGCGGGTTCAAGACCCGCCTGGGCTGCGAGACCTCATCTCTACAATAAATCAAAAAATCAGCTGGGTGTGGTAGCACATGCCTGTAATTCCGGCTACTCGGAAGGCTGAGGTGGAAGGATCGCCGGAGCCCAGCAGGTCGAGGCTGCGGTGGCCGGGAGCGGCCACTGCACTCCAGTCTGGGTGACAGAGTGAGACTCCAACTCAAAAAAAAAATTAGAGAATAGGGGATACTGCTACACTGTTACTGCGAATGTAAGCTTGTCCAACCTCCATGGAAAACAGTGTGGCAATTTCTCCAAAAACTAAACATTGAGCTTCCATATGACCCAGCAATCCCTGTCCTGGGACTATACCCAGAGGAACATTAAATCACTCTACCAAGAAGACACCTGCCCACACATGTTTATTGCCGTGCTATTCACAATAGCAAAAACGTGGAGCCAACCTTGCTGCTCTTCAGGAGTGGAATGGATAAAGAAAATGTGGTACATATACACTCTGGAGTATTATGCAGTCATAAGGAAGAACAAAATCAAGGACTTTCGCAGCAACTTGGATGCAGCTGGAGACCATCAGACTAAATGAACTATCACAGATGCAAAGAACTGAATACCACATGTTCTCACTCATAAGTGGGCTCTGAACACTAGTTACACTAGCAGAAGAGTGGGATTGGCAGACACTGGTCACTGTTAGGGGAGGGAGGGAGGTAGCAGGGTGTGGGAACCTGGCAGCACAAAGCATACCTGGTCCACTACCAAGAGGAGAAAAGGCCGACTGGAAGCCCAAATTTTACCTGCAGGTCTGCAGCCTATTTATGAAGCAAATCTTCACTTGTACCTCACAACTCTAAAATAAATAAATTAAAAAATAAAAAAATAATTAGATTGTGCATATGTCTTCCTTGTTATATACTGTATGTGAATATGTAAATGATATTAATAGGCTGGGCTCGGTGGCTCAGTCTGTCATCCCAGCACTTTGGGAGGCTGAGGCAAGTGGATTGCCTGAGCTCACGGGTTTGAGATCAGCCTGGGCAACTTGGCGAGATCTCGTCTGTACAATAAACAAAAATTAGCAGGGCATGGTAGCGCATGCCTGAAGTTCCGGCTACTTGGAAGGCTGAGGCGGAAGGATCGTCGGAGCCCAGTAAGTTGACACTGGGGTGGCTGTGGTGTGCCACTGCACTCCAACCTGGGTGACGAAGTGAGACTCCAACTCAAAAAAAAAATGATATTAATAATAATGATAACAACAACATACATGGCACTGACTGTACATCGGGGACTATTCTAAGTGATCTGGATAAGTTATCTCATGTAATCCTGACAGTTGTTAGGTAGGTACTATGATTATCCCATTTTCATATAAGGAAACTGAGATACAGAAAGATTAAGTAATTGGCCCAAGGGGTATCATAGCTAGTCAGTGACAGAGTCAGAATTTGAACCCAAGCAGTCCAGTTTCAAAATCACGTGTTGACACATGCGACTTTACAATGTGAAATACACAAGGCCGTGTGTGTCCCGTGTGTCAGGGTGATAAAAGGATCGTCAATGTGCTAACTGCAGGCCCCGTCCCTTCATATTATTGTAAGGCTGACCTCAGATCCTGTCATTTGTCCCAGGAAGCTGGAACAAGACAAGCAGATCATGCAGTCCCAGCGACTACTCCCCTGCTAGTTTTCAGTGCAGTTGTCTTCCTCTGTGCTCTGGTCCTTGTTGTGGCTGCTCACGCCACTGTGCTGTTTCCTCAGAACGTTGTACCCTCGGGAGCATAGCCTGATGGTCTGGCCTTACACAGATGCCGACTTTCCTTTTTAGAACACTCCTGCCTTCTCCAAGGTACCCAGTCTCAGTCAACTTCTCAACCCTTTCCTCAGGAAAGCTGACCATTTACAGGCTAAGACCTTCTAGAGTATCTCCTGGTGGACCAAAGATGACCCACATCAGCACTTAGTGCCTCATTTTCACACCGAGTTGCAAAGAGGTAGACAAGAGACTAATAATTGCAATCCATTCCAGTAAGTGTCTAGAAGGGTGACATGCTTCTTGAGAGGGGACAAAGCCTGGGAATATCCCTGTCATCCTGCCACTCTGTGGATTTCACTGTCCTCTCAGTCTAGCAAGCATTAATAAATTGAATAGATGGAATAAGTGTATTCCTGCATCATCCCCACTTTCCCAGCTTTGCTTATTTGTTCATTCACTCATTTAATTAATCTTTCATTAAGCTTTTATTGTGGACCAACGGTGTACTAAGTACTGACTGTACAGACACCAACTAGATATACACTCAGTCTCAAAGATACTTCCTTCCGATAGGGGAGATGGAAATCGTGCAGATAATCATCTTGCAAAGAGGTAACAGCAACAGAGGAGACATGACAGACATTCAGGTGAGCAAGCCAGGCTTGGTGGTAGGGAGGGGCAGGGGATGTAAGGAGTCGAGGAGGCATCAGCGAAGACCCCTAGGAGGAGAGAGACTGAGAAGTCACCCAGAGGCAGAAGAGACAGGGAGAAGGGTCTGGGAGGTCTGCAGGAGATTGCTTCAAAAGGCCGGCAGCTGGCAACCTTTTCCAGACAGGCAGTGTTGCCTCTCTAAGTGCTAACTTCCCACCAAAGCCTCTTGCTCTGGTTTCTAGGGGGTCACTTGGACCAGAGGGAGGAATAGAACTATGGATGGCCTCCCTTCCCTCTCTCTTCTCTTTCTTCCTCTCTTTTCTCTTGTCAGCAACTTTCAAGTGGTCTCAGGAAAGTAGGCCTGCGTCTCCAACCCGGGCTCCCCAGAGCCCATGTTCCAATTACCATAATGTATACTGAACACTTTCCTATCTAGAAGCCACTTTACTACCCAGTGGGCTTTAATAATTGCAGATTCTTCCTTAGGCAAAGTGGGCTTTTAGAGCAAGATTCAAATACAATCCTCAGCTAAAGCTATTATAAAGAGACTTTAAAATGCAGAAGGCCTTCAGAATAGGTTTCAGGTTCCATATAGATCAGAAGCCATCCACAAACAGGGAGGCCTGTTTCTGTAAATCTGACCTACCTACCGCTACTGTCAGAGCCAGTACCACACACCTGAAGAATTGCCTGTTTCTTCATACTCTGTTTGATTGAAGAGAAGTCTGGGACGGGCTGGATCTCAGGTGAGTCCTTCTGAAGCTGGGTTCTTGGGTAAAAAGCTCCAGAGAAGCGTAAAGCCACATGGGTCTGGATCTCACATTTGGTTCACATTTCTGATTTTAGTGGTGAGTAAGAAGTTCCTAAGTTAAAGCACATAGTGAGTGACAAAATTTGAACTCAGTGTCCTGCCTTTCGGCCGGTGTTCTTGCCACCCCCTTACATTCAGTAGTCTCAGAGCTGTCATTTTTAATTTAATTTAGCACACGGTCATGATCATCTGTGGGACAAGCTTCGTACTAGGTGTCATGGGGCTATATTAACAAGGTGTAGAGCCTTGATCCTTAAGCAGATCACTATAGTCTAGTAGCGGATAGAGGCCTCTATATCTTAACCTGACATACGGTGCCAGATGGCATCATTGCTAAAACGAGAGGTACAAGCGGCTACAAGTTCCAAAATGTTCCTTTGAAAAGCAGGAATGGGGGCAGGACAAACACACCAGGCTGAGCAGCAGGTGCAGAGGTGGTAGGTAGTTCCTGGTAAACACTGTTTCTGGAAATACTTTTGGAAATTGGTAACTCTTTAAAAATCTTTATTTTAGGCGGGGTATGTTGGCTCATGCCTATAATTCCAGCACTTTGGGAGGCTGAGGTGAGAGGATTGCCTGAGCCCATGGGTTTGAGACCAACCTGGGCAACTAGGTGAGACCGCATCTCTACAATAAAAAAAAAATCAGCTGGGTGTGGTGGCACATACCTGTAGTTTCAGCTACTTGGAAGGTTGAGGCAGAAGGATCGCCTAAGCCCAGCAGGTCAAGGCTGCGGTGGCTGTGAACGTGCCACTGCATTCCAGCCTGGGTGACAGAGTGAGAAATCAACTAAAAAAATAAAACTTTCTTTTAGCCACAATTTTGACAATTCTTCTTGCATTTTGTTTCTAAGAAAAATGAAAGTTCTGGGTTGCTTTTCCTTCCTAGATTGGGCAGTATTGTTATAAACTGTGAGTACACACATACACACACACATTTAGAGATTTTCTTTTCTCTTTTTCTTTTTTTCACTGAGTCTCTGAGGCTGGAGTGCAGTGGTACGATCACAATGATCGTGGCTTACAGCAGCCTCACACTTCTGGGCTCAGGCAATCCTTCCACTTTAGCCTCCCAAGTGACTGGGACTACAGGCGTGTGTCACCACACCTGGCTTTTTTTTTTTTTTAACTTTTTTGTAGAGAGACGATCTCACTGTATTGCCCAGGCTGGTCTCGAACTCTTGGACTCTAGCAATCTGTCCTCCTTGGCCTCCCAAAGTACTGGAATTACAGGTGTGAGTTACTGCACCCAGCCGAGTTTTTCTTTTCAACAGAGGGAATTCTGCATATAAATTCTTCTTTAGCTAGATTGTACAAAGGGCAAGTGCTGACGCTCAATTTGTACCTCTGATATGAGTCACTGAGTGCTCTGGTTCTTGGTTTATTTGTGCTGTTTTTGGTAAAATGGATTGAATGTGGAATTATCCAACCATGATGTGGTGTCTTGATGCCTCCCATAACAGGACTGATGAAATCTGAGTGCTGGCACTATCTTTCAGGAATGTCCAAATTGAATTTGGTCTGTAGCCAGCTTCCCTCCTTCTCTGGAACACAGGAAGAACATCTGGGAAAACATTCTACTCATTACCCACAGTCCTGGACATGCCCATAACACCTGACCCATCAGAACCTGACTCTGCATTTCCAAGAGACCTCGTCCACAGCTTCTGCAGCTTATCACAGTAATGGACTCGCCACACTAGCTTATCTTAGTTTTAAAGACATTATATGGAATTATCATTTGATTTGTCAAAGCTCACAATGGTATAATTGTATCAATTTCTAAACTAAAATTTTAGATTTCCAAACTTCCCCAGCTGCCATATCTTTTGCTTCTCTTTCAGAAAGATAGTCCTTAGGGATCACTGTCAGGTTGTCTTCTGGAGCTGAGAGTTCTAAGCCCATCCTCTGTGACAGGTTTCAGGCGTTCTCTGAAATCTCTTTCACACTCTATGCATTAATTTTTCTGTGTTTATGAGCCTTTATATATTTCCGGAAAGAAGACCTGAATTTTCATGAGGTATTTGTAGTGACCCAACGCAATACAGGATTTAAAACTTGTTGCAGAGAGATTTATGTTTTTGAAACCAGGAAAGATCTGAGATAGCACTTAATTAAAACTCTTATTTCATAGATGGGGAAACTGAGGTCTAGAGAGACACAGTCCTTTTTCTCAGGTCAATGCAACAGTGATGAAATAGAATGGGAACACAGTAGCAGAAATTCGTTTTTTTTCCCAACCTGTAAGTACCTTCCCTTGTTCCTCGTCTCACCTGAGATTGACTTCTGGGAAGCTTGGTGAGTTCCGTGCATAGGGAGTTAAGATATTAGATGTCTTTGAATGGATTGTTTTTTAAATTTGCCTTTTATGGTAATTTACTCTGGCAGCTGGTAGGTATTTTATCCCACAGACCTGTCCAGAAAATTCTGTTCACACTGGTAATCCCTTCACCCATGTGAATACCCAGTGCTGTTTTTCACAGCTATTGGGAATTGTCACACCTGGGGTAGCACTCTGCTGTGCATGGGTGCACGTGTGCAGATGCGTGTGGAAGTGTGCACTTGCTAACACACTCACAAAGCAAACAGCAAATACCCATAATAGGGAATCAGGAGGAATAGTCTCAAGTGAGACTTTTGTTTAACACATTGGCTTCCTAGAGGTTTTTAAAGGAGGTGTCTGTTTAGGGAAAGTCTTCTTAAGCCTGGATGGTTGACCTTAGCAAAGGAAAGTGTTGACTAAACCTAGCTCTCTGTTGGGGAATGTAAGCCCAGTGCAATTCAAACACATTGTAAATTTACTAATCAGCTGTAATGAAAGCAGAGGAATATAAACACTCTCAGAGGGTGGCCTCACATGAAGAGACCCCATGAGGTAGCTTGGAAGTGTCTGCTGGATCTCTAGAGAGTTAAGGCTGCACATGGCCACCCCTGCTGTACCACGAGACTGTGCTTTACGGAAGCACAGACTCCAGAATCATGAACCTGGAAGACAATTCAGAGAACACCTAGTGTGAAACCTGTATTTTACCAGATAACTAAGCCAAGGGCCCCAGAGAAGTGACTTTACTCAGGTTTTATACGGTGGCTCCATGGCAGGTCAGAGACCAGAGCCCCAAGGGTTAGTGTCTGTGCAGGGAGTTGGCCCTTGAACTGTGTTGCTCAGTAATGTTTGGTTGGTTGCGTTAGGAGACATTGCAGGATGAGCACCCGAGGGCACACGAACTCATCTTCTGTCCAAAGCTGCAAGCAGGGGAATGGCCAAATTGATACCATCACAGACGAAACAGAGAGTGTGTGGGCAATATGCTAAGTACTTAATGAGAATTATCTGTTAAATTTTATAATAATAGGTAGGTAGCATTGTTATAGTTGCCATCTTACAGATGAGGACACTGAGGTTCTGGGAGATTAAGAAATTTACTCAATTGCAAGTAAGAGACCAAGATGGAACTCCAGGTTGATTTGTGAAGATGGTGCTATACAAAACTCCCATCATCCTTGTCTGTCTGTCTATCTGTATGCTTTTCCCCTAGAGCAGACCCAAATTTCTTTAAGCTTTCTTGTCTCATGAAGCATGATGTGTCAATGACTTCGGTTTTCATTGGGCAGAGTTGAATTCCTGGGGTCTGAGCTTCCTTAGTTGTGTGGAGTGTGTCTTAGGTAGGGTGTAGTTTGATTTACAAGTTCCTCTGCCTTTGCTTTTTCCTTTTTAATCACTTGGTTCTCCTGATAGGAGCGGGTTAAGTTCTTGGGGCAGAGGACTTTTACAGTAACCTATAAATTGCCTTATAACAATCTGACCATTGCTTTTGTTTTTTTTTTTTTTACAGTAATTTGCATTGTATTTCTAAATAATTTTGCTTCTTTTTATTTTTTAGTTCATGCTAATTCAGTTCAGATTTTGTTGTGCAAAATCTTCAACTCCTCTCCTACCTCCATCCACCCTTCCAATCATGGGACAAGCAGTAACAAAGTACCTTCTAGAATCTCCTATGACAAGGCACCCCTGGACTCAGCACAGGCAAGTTTTCTTTTCTTTTTGACCATTGACAACACAAATAAAGCTGTACTAGCTATCTTGGTTGAGACACAGCTCCCTGAGTGCTTGTTGGTGGCTTGCTGCCATGTGGCCTTCCTTAGTTTCCATAGTGTTCCTGCCTTCCCAGTCCACCTGACTCTGAAGCATGGGACTCCTCTCTGAGAAGATCCAAGGTTGGCAAGAAGGGGGGAATTCCTTCAGGACTTGCAGTGTGTCCCATGGGCCAGGCCCTGCACTTGGCCCTAGGGATGGAGTGAGGACAGACAGCCAGCACTTGCTCCCAGTATCTTGCATGTGTTTTGATTCTTACTAATAGTGGGAGGGGATGAATTCCGGGGAGGAACAGAAACCAGAGATCTGGGTTGTGCAGGACCCTCCCTGTTAACCTTGACAGGGCCCCTTGTGTCCTCTTCGTTTCCTGTCACTTGCCACAAGAAACAATGATCAGATTGGTTTCTGGAGGGTTCAGATGTAGTGACCTTTGGGCGGGTCCAGTGCATAATGACTCAGCTGGGTTGTGCCAGTGTTTGGAGGTTGCTCTTGTGCAAACCTGAAGTCTCACTCACTGCACAAGAAGTTCAAGGCTTCCCGATGGACATTACTCTGCTTTGTGATGGCAGTTGGCTTCAGAGAAGGCCAAGCCTGATCATATAAATTATCATAGAAATGACCATAATGAATATGAATGACTTGCTTAATGATTTCATCTATTTATTCAACACCTGTTGGGTGCTACCTAGCTAGACACGGAGGGTCCAGGGATGTGTAAGACACATAAGCACTGGAGACATTTTTGGAATGCTGGGGCAGACAGTGTGGTGCAGCAGAAGAACGAGACCTTAGGAGGGCAGGGAAGGGAGCCGGTGATTCTCAGAACACTGTGACGCTCGTGCACTGGGAGGGTCCCTTTCCACCTCGGATTTCTTTGTTCCTTTTGCCACTCCTGTCTTTCAAACAGGCTCTTTCTTTGCACCTAGGTAAGAGGTGTGAAAGCAGAAGGATACAGTCCTGTTTGACTGCAGTGCTCACTAGGGTGCTCTCCCCAGGCCCTTCTTCATGGCTGGTTCTCTGGGTCCTTGCTGGGAGGAATGGCTGCTAATGTCATGGCCCTGCCACACCCTGGACACCACCCTTTGCTGCACGGACTCAAGGTCATGTCCCCCAGGCTTAATAACTGGCCGAGACAGGAATACAAAGGAATACAAAGGCTTGGCCCTCTCGCCTCAACTTGGAACAACTCTGATGAGCTATTTCAGCTCGAGAGTGGCCCTTAGGATTGACTGGGGCAACTCCAGTTCCAACCTCATTGAGAGTCAGTTTCACCCTCTGCAACATCTGACTTTCTTACTTCCTTAGAGTTGAATCTCCCAGAAACACTCCCTGATAAACCCCCTGCATGCAATTTTTCATCTCAGACTCTGTTTCCAGGCAGTTGATACTGGAAGTGGTTGTGAGAGGTCGACTTTAAATGGAAAATTGGAGATGGAGCATTTGGTTGGCTGATGAAACTGTAAGTAGGAGGCTGAGGGCTTGCCTGGCCAAGACTGAGCTCTAATGAGTGTTGAAGAGAGATAGCCATAGGCTCAGGATGACTCATCACTGGCTTCAGGCAAAAAAGAAAACCCCAGTGCTCTGCAGTTGGAAGGCAGGTTGGCCGGGGGGCCAGTCTTAATCCTAAGAGTAGGTTAAGTTCTCAGCCCTCAAAGATCAGGCCCTGATAGGAAAGAAGGTAACCTTGACACTTGGGGTGTCAAGTTTCTTATAATTGTATAAATTATAAGGGGGAGCCTACATTCCCCTGAACCCTCTGGTCCTCTGTAGCAGTGGCCGACTCCCCCATGTGGAAGATTGCCCACTGTCCTTTCATGAAAGTCATACAGAGGCCTCAAATGAGGCAGGTATCTTACAAGGCAATACTTGGCCTTTCGGGTTCTACCTTTGTTTTCCCTGCCAGCAATCTGATGGATAACAAGAAACAAATCTCAGCACAGCCTGACTGGGGATGAGCAGGGCTGGCATGGGAGAAAGGGAATATTAGGTGAAGGAACAGTAGGATGTAGCTCATATGTCCCAGAAGGACTTAGAAGCATATTTGTGGGACTGAATCAAAGAGTATAGATATGAAAGTTGAATAGTTTATGTTTATTGGTAGGAAACACTCTACCTGGTCAGGAACACTGAAGAGAATGCAGACACTCAATCGGGATGGTTCTTGAAAGCCCAGAGAATGTTACCCACTCTAACACAAATGGTGGCAGATAGGACCAAATGGCTCAGAGAAGTGGACATAGCTAGAGTGGATATGCTAGTATCTACTATACTGACTGTGTTCCTGAGATGGCCTGAAAGATTTCCTATATACAAAGGAATGCACTGATGAGAGCGGCTGTAGCCCCACTGAGCTCAGGAATGGTTATGCTCTATGTGTCAAAGCTGATGATAGGTGATGAAATCACAAACTTGGCTCTTGGTAGCTATGGAGGTGACAGGGCCCTGGGATGACAGAGGCTAGGTGGTGTGCTCGCCATTAGAAGCAAAGCAGAGGCAATGATCACAATGAGAGGCAAAATCAGTGGCCACCCAGGGGGTTCTTGCCCTGCAGGGAGCAGTGGAGATAGTCAACAGACACATTTCTCTAGGAGGGAGATAGATGGACAGCCAACAAAAGTAATGCTTAATTTATACAATTATAAGAAATCAAGAATGGATTATTGGGGTAGTCAGGATCTCTTGACTATTTTCTTGAATTGAGCTAATCTTCAGACACAGACCCCATTGACTGAAGGAGAAGCAGAGTTTCTCCCAAGAAAAGTTGTAGAACATTACAGCAAGTGTATTCAGCAGTAATTCCCCTAGTCCTTTCTCAAAGTGATCGAGGACATTCATTGAGGCAAATGCACATTGGGGAGAAAGGAATACCTAATCTTTTCAAGGACTGATGAACTGATGTCATTATTTGGGTATCCAGGGTACTACCATGGCTTCTCTATTAGAATGGAGACCAGGGGTCAGATAATAAATGAAATCTTGGCACAAGTCCAGCTTACAGTCCTGATTTCCCTGGTTCTCAAACACAACAGGAATGAATGTACTTGGTCATTGGCAGAACCTACTCATTGGTTCCTTGAACTAGAACAGGCATGTTCAACCCATGGCCTATAGGCGAATGTGGCCCAAGACAGCTAGTGATGCAGCCCTACAAAAGTTTTAACATCATGTGCTTTTTAGTGTTTATTTTCTTTGTGATTTTTTGCATGGTTCTGTTTTTAAAGTTCATGACCATGCCTTATCCATGATCTCGCTTTTTGGCAGTATATACATTTGTGAGCTGTTGTTTTCAGTTATGAAGCACACAAAGAATAAAATTTGAACAAACATTTCTGACGAGCACCTTGAGAACTCACTAAGAATTGCAACCATTTCCATAAGAATCAGCCATTGATAGATTAGTTTTACAAAAATGAGGTCAAATATCCTATTAGTTTTATATTGTTCCCATTTTTCTAGACTTTATAATAAAAATATAAAAAAAGAAATCTTGTTATGTATATATACTAACTATATTATTTAATTTATGTGTGGTCCAAGGCAATTACTCTTTACTCAGTGTGGCTCAGGGAAACCAAAAGGTTAGACACCTGAACTAGAATAAAAGATGTCATAGTCTTTCCCTTACAAGACAGTAAATTATAGGCATAGCCATGTCATGTGTTGGTGGCATGAATGACAGAGATGTGTGTCACCTGTAGAGATTTAAAGGATGCAAGGGCTATGGTCCCTGTCATAGCCTCATTTAATTCACCAACTTGGCCCAAGCACAAACCTGGTGGACCATAATGGGGGAACTGCAAACTTCCAGAAAGTGAATTGAATTGTAGCTCTACTTGTTTTTGCTGTGCCAGATGTAGAATTTTTGCTAGAGAAGATGAACAGAGTCTTTGGCCTTTGAAAGGAAGCCATTGATTTGAAGAAATGTGTTGTTTTCCACCCTTGACAAAAGAAGAATCGGAAGCAATTCAAATGACCTAGAGCAAACAAAGGATACTCTTACTGTTGTGTTCTAGGTCCACATTAACTCTTCCACTTTTGTCATTTTAAAAAATACTTATTTTATTCTTATTTATATCTTTTCTTGCATATTTTTTCCAGAACAGACTCCTCACAAAACAAATAATAAAAATTTGATAATGGTAGAGATTAAATCAAGTATTGCAATCTATTGTTTTTCTATTTTTAAATGCCCTAGTGTCTTTAGTTTTTAACTGAGACAAAGCTCACTTGTCCCTGAGGATCTTAGAATCTACTCAGTAGTTTTTAAGCTTGATAACTGTGTTATTTTTTTTTTTTTTAGTCTGAAATCACTTGGTCTGTCTGGACATTCCACAGACATTTACCCACAACATTGATGTGTTACGCTCATTGGCTCAGATAGGCGAGCATGTTGGAGGTCTTGGTAAGACACAAGTACATCAATGCCTGGGACATCAGTCCTATGAAGACTCAGAGATCTTCTGTACTGAGGGAATTTTTAGGGAATTACCAGGACAGTCTCTTCAAAGTAAAGAATGATTGTGTCTTACACCTTCCCCTGCTAAAGAAGCAGCAGAATGTTGAAGAGACCTCTTTAAGTTTGGAAGAAGCATATTCTGCCTTTGTGAATACTGCTTCAACCCATTTCTGGGTGATGTGGAAGACTGTCATCTTTGAGGAGGGTTCATAGAAGAAAGCACCCTCAGCAGATCCAGGTGATGGTGCATGTAACACTCCTGGTTTTGCCATACACTCTGGACAAATGTACAGCACTCCTTGGCAGATATGGTGTGGTATGACAGGTGTCTATGGGTCTCTATGATGGGAAAGAACATCACGTGGAGCTCATGGCAAGCCCTAGGAGAATCATAGAATAACTCCTGGAATTCTAGAGAAAAGCTATGTCCTCAGTACCAGATGTTTACATTATTTGAAGAGTAGTTCCTGGTATACTTCTCAGCCCTGGTAGAGATACCACATGTCACCGTGGGATGCTAAGTAACCACATGGCTGGGCTGGGTTCTGTTAGACTCATCTACTTGTAAGATTGAGTGGGCCCATCATAAGGGGAAGTATGATATCCAGAACCGAGCATGAGCAGGGCCAGAGAGAACAAGGAAGTTGCACAAGGTTGGCTCAGCCCTTGTGTCACCCATTCTTGTTTTGGTATTTCTCCATCAGCTCATACTGATGGTCATCTGTGGAACCAGGATGACTTGCTTCAGTGGTGCATGCAAACATGGATTGCATGTGACACCACTTTGGAATGACTTTGGAAGAAAGTGGTAGGGGGAGTTTCTCTAGGGCACATCTATCTGAGGGGTCACCCTCCATCTAGTCATCCACTTTGTAGGAAATCTGAAGTAACCTGAAATAAGAATATATGCTGTGTGACATTTATGGCAAGGCTCATGGACAGTGGAATATTATGAAAAGAGAAATATTGGAATATGGGAGACAAGGAAGTCTGGAGAAAAGACCTGTGGATGGACCTACAGGAGAGACAGAGTATGAAGATTTGTATATCATGGTGATGCCAAGAAAAGAGCTCTCACCAAGGAAAGGGTGGTAAACAACCAAGCAAGCAAGAGCACTTAGCCAATTGGTTCCAGTGAGCCTTCCAGCAAACCTTCCACCTCAGTGCAGGTACAATGAATGCTGTAGTGACAGAGATAAGGCCATGCAACAACCCATTGGCATGACTCCCTCCCATTCTCCACAGCTCATTTAAGTGTTGTTGCTGCTGAATGTCTAGTCTGCTAGTACCAGAGACCAGCAACCCTAAGTCCCTATATCAGTCTATCAAGGAGACCAATCAACCATTTAGTAGCAAGTTGACTCCTTGGATCCTTCATACCATGAAGAGGATAGAGAAAAATCTTGACTAGGACTAGGATCATCAGATAGCCTTGGCATGAGTTTGCCTTTCCTGCCTGCAGGGCCTAAGCCAGCAGCCCCGCCCACTAACGTAGGATTCCACCTAATGTCACTTCAGGGTAGATGAGCCTCTTTATCACAATGGAGGTACTGTGAGTAGGCACAAGCCCAGGGATTATACTCTTTCCATTACAAATGACATCAACCAGAAGCCGCCAGCTTGACAGAGAGGTAGAAGCCTTTTATAAATATAGCCAAGGGCCCAGGTTAGAGATGATACCTTATGAGTATCACCCATTGTCCACTAGGACACAGTACATACAGTCAATGATGCGGTGTCCCTAGCAGGAGGGAACTAAAAGATAGTAGTAGGAATGTCCTTACTTACCATTACTCACATTTGGGGAGTGACCCACTTAGGGACTTTGTGATTTCTGTCTTTGCCATTTGAGGTTCTGTGGGTTAGAGGTCCTGGTTTGCAGAGAAAGAATTCTTCCACAGGAGGACACAGCAGGAGTTCCAATGAACTTTAATTTGTACCAATCACCTGGTCACTTGGAGTCTGTCATGACAAGGGCCAGAAGACAAGGAAAGAGGATGTCCTGGAAGGCACAGGTGACCAGGGGAAGTGGGGCTGCAGATGCACTAGGACCCAGGGGAGAATATGTTTGATGCTGGAAGGAAGGATGTCTCCTGGTGCTCCCACATTCAGTTTGAATTGCAAATGACCAAGTCCTGGAGTCACAGGTTGAAAAGGGGGTGATAACCAGTTCGATTCCTTCAGAGATGACAGTCTGGGCTACCCCACCAGACAAGCCACCTAGACCAGCAGAGGTACAAGTTGAGGGAGAAGGGAATCTTGAACTGGTGCTGGAAGAGGATGATGATGATGATGACAACCAGCTATAGCCTTGAGATCAAGTACAGCAGTGGAGGGTGAGACTCACTCTACTAAGCTTCTCTTGCAAGTTTCCCAGTCAAAATCCTGGAGGAGCTGTTCCCTGATGGGAAGCATACTTATTAGCAAAAGCAAGTGAATCTGAAGGAGGGTGGACTGTAGTGGATACTGTGGTGCTCTGTCCAATCTTTCTTCAGAACCCACACATCCATTGCTCAGTTGCAATGGATGCCGCAACAGACAAGGCCCACTGATGGCTCAACTCCCTCACTGGGAATTGCCCTCAGCCAGAGGGAACTGCCTTATTCAAGGTTAAATCAGAGAATGGACCAAGTTTGATTACTGGCTGACACATGAATACAAAGGCTTGGCCTCCTTGCCTCCGCTTGGAACAAATATGAAGGCCCATCACAGATCCAGAGATTTCTATAGGATGCCAAGGTCTCAGATGCAACTTTATTAAGAGTCGTCTCTCTCTGCCGATTTCTGACATCCTCCCTTCCTTAAAGACATATCCCTTGAGAACACACCCCAACGACCCTTTTCATGAGGTTTTGCCTCTCAGACTGTTTCCAAGGATCATAAGCTACCTTTCAAGTTTCAAAGTTTAGGCCTTAAGAATATTAGAAAGGTTTTATGGAATATATAATGTTTTAAGGAAAAAAATATGAGTAAGTAATAATAACTCCCTCTCAAACAAAAACAAAACAAAAAATTGAAACTTAGCAAAAAGATTTCCCAGTTTTATTATTATGTTGAAACCCTTTTTTATCTCTAGTGGTGTTTTGCTTTAAAAGATATTTTTATCTGAGATAAATATTGCTCCTTTGATTTTTATTGGTAGTATTTGCTAGAAAGTCCAAAATCTTCAAGTTACAGATTTTGTTTTAGGTAATATAAATTTGCGTTAATTTGGGTAGAAAGCTCATTTGTCATTACAAATCTTCATAGCCTTCTCCTGTTCCCAGTTCAGCCTTCTCAGATCAAAGCAGTCCCTGTGGGTGTAAGTGTGGGCTTTGCTTCCCTTATACCCTTACAATGAGACTGTAGTCTTTTGGATT
Source organism: Carlito syrichta (assembly GCF_000164805.1). Classification (NCBI taxonomy): domain Eukaryota; kingdom Metazoa; phylum Chordata; class Mammalia; order Primates; family Tarsiidae; genus Carlito; species Carlito syrichta. The sequence continues at coordinate 1,423,907 of NW_007252255.1, read as the reverse complement.
CCAAATTTATGGAGGGTGGTTCTCTTATTGGACTCTCCACTTTTTATTGAGACCTGGGCTTTTTCATAAAGGCCATGAAAATGAAAGTGAAAGTTCACTAGATTTGTTATCAAGGCAAAAATGATTTAATTGCGATTCTTCCTTCTCTTGTTTCCAACTTTCCTTTAGTCTTTGGCCTGCTAATTCTTTATTCTGGAATAAAGATATTGTAAATATTTTAAGACATTTTTATCCAGAATTTTTAGCTGTTTTTAGTGTTTAATTTGAATATGTAATCTTCCATGTAACTGGAAAAAGGACTCCTAGTGGTAATTTTTTAAACAAATTATCGGTCATGGTGAAATTTCAGCATCTACTCACTCTGCACATGCAGGGAACTGGTTTAGCAGAATGGACAATAGAATTCTCAAGCTCTATCATGTTCATTTTAATTCAGCGAGAGAGGGAGAGAGAGATTGTTCAACATTTAATGGATGATGTTTCCAAACAATTTCAACAATTGATTTGCATTATACAATCGAGACAACAAAACTAAAAATAAATTAAAGCTACTTAAACAAATGTTTTGTGGAACAAATATGTAAAATTTGAATATTTATGATGATAAATGAGATGAAGTTGCTGAACACTTTTTTCTGATCTGTCATCAGTGATGCAAAGCTCTCAGGGGTAAGTTATCAAGTTTTTGTAATGTATTTTGATTAAATATAACAAAATAAACACTTTTCTGGTGATAAAATAGTTCATTAAATAAGGGGAGGTAGTAAAAACAGCCTTTTTCTCTAGCAATGTAGACTTATAAAAATTATGACACATAGTTTGATATTTAAATTAAATACAATCTCCAAAGGCTAAGACATGATAACAGATTTTATACTGCCGATGATAAAGCTTCATGTTTACTTTTTTTAAATGACTACACTGCAAACTAAGTCTTAATGTTTTGAAGTTGTTCCAAAGAACCTTGAGTTTGTTGTACTCATTAATTTTTAGGACTGTCCTTCCTGCTGTCAAAATTTTAGAAACAGGCTTTGCTTTTAAAATTTGTTTTCATCAAAGTACAAGACATGACATTTGGGAGAATCTGGAAGTTTTGTACTAGGGAATATAAGAGAAAGCCCATGATTTCTTTAGCCTGCTTTTGTCTTGGACTATTGACGCTTCAATTTTGAAGTCCATTCTGCATTTGAGAAATACCTAGTTGAAGAATGGGACTGGAGGGAAGTTGAGAAAATGGAAACTCACTGTGGCTGAGTAGCTTGTCCTTGGTCTTATACCTGATAGATGCTAGATCATTTGTCTGCTCTGTCAAATGACACCTTCACTTTTCTGATCCCTCCATCCTCCTAAACCCCTTTCATTTCCTTCCTTTTCCCTCTGTCTCAACGGATTACCTAAATTCCTGCATCTCTAAGTGTACAGAAGCACCCAGATAAGGCCTTCATCTTCTAACCACATCTTTCTAGATGCGTGTTGCTCACACTCCCACCTTCCATCCATGGCTCCACTCCACAGCCAGTGTCTTAGAGTGTGCCCTGCAGTTCGTTCCCTCTAAACACTATGAGGCTTTGCTTCTGTAAGAACATTAGCTCTCACAAAAACAAAAATCCGAATATCACATGTTCTCACTCATATAATGGACCTTGAACATCCAATGCAATACTATGAGAAAATGACGG